>NC_142947.1:1262590-1267590 GCF_046866305.1 Octopus bimaculoides
TGTCTTGTTGAATGGCAAATATGTGCCTTCGGCGCTGCAATTATTTTAGTTTGAAACAATCTTAGATGAAAGTGCTTGCTAGACAAATGCATCTGAGATGTATCGCAGGTACATATGTCGGAAGAAGCACATAAATATGAAACAGTACTGGAATACCGAAGGTAGAGTAATATGATTTATAAATAAGACTGCAAAAGCATCACAAGAACTTAACAAAAAATATCACAAAAGAAATCTGCTTGTTCAAACGACCAATGAAAAGAAGCCAAATTCAAATTTGTATTGTTAATTTATATAATATATTTATAAATATAAATTTAATTTCGTGTCCGATTCTTAATTACAACTCTCCGACGAACGGGAAAGATGAACTCTGAGTAAAAAGGTTCTGTGATATTTATGGATTTTAGAATATTCAAGAGAGAGGGATTTGAGCGGTGGGGGGGGGGGGGGAGTAATATTGAAGATTACTGACAGGGGGGTTTGAGCAGACGGGTAGGAAGGAATTATGACCATTCCAGAGAGGGATATTTGAGGGGGAAGGGGCGAAGGGAGGATTTTGAACATTCCTGAGAGGGGGATTTGTGGGGGATGGGGAGGAGGGTGAGGAAAGAATTATGAACATTCCAGAGAGGGCGATTTGACTGCAAGTGGAGGAATGGTTCAACATTCCTTCCTCCCCTTCCTCCACTTCCCCCGGTTGTCCAGCACCGACGACGGGAATTTAGCAAGAAACCATTGGCCTGTTGGTACTGCTAGTGGCTAGAATTACGTTCCTTTGCTCATAATATATTTCAGACACAGATCACGAGTAGATAGCCAGTTGCAAAACATGGTTTTCTAAAGTTAAAAGACAGTAACATGGTCCTGCGCAGGACCGCCACATTACGTTGGCAAAAAGATTTCACCATGCCTACACTCATTTGCACATACGTAAGTATGTCTATGTGTGTGTATGTGTGGATGCATATACTTGAATTTTGTGCATCATTTTTAGTTCTATGTTCTTATTTCACTGACCAAGATCATGGCTATGCCGACGCAGTCCCTTCATTAATGTTTATATTCTCCAACCGGTAGATACAACTTGTCCGTATCGGATATTTTTCTCTATTGTCACTATGGAACATTTACGAAAACCATTACTTAACGGCTTAAACGCGAAAATGTAGTCGTTGTTTACACTGGAATTTTAGCGAGTAATAGCATTTTTGTAATCTCATGTCATGTGATTTCGTCTCCTTTAAAAGGTTCCATTGATCTAGACTTGTAACCATTTTGTAAAACTATACAGCCATTTCACAAACAGCTTAATAAAAATCCCACATCGACGTACCTGATCTGTTTGATATGTTTGTTCGTATTTAAAATAATATTCAATTTCTTGTAACCACATACATTTATATATTTGTTGTTTTTCGTATTATTATTATTATTATTATTATTATTATTATTATTATTATTATTATTATTATTGTTATTATTATTATTATAACGGCTGTCGCATTTGAATTTGAACATTCACTACATAAACGTGCGTAAGTCTGTTTACCAAATATATCTGTACGTTTTCTTTCCGTCTTATTTTTGTTTGTTATTCGTTTTTCGTTTTCCATTTTTTTTTTTTTCTTTTGAAAAAATGTTCTCTTACGAAATATACCTTTTGTTCTTCACTAAGCAACGTGCGACTAAAAGACCGTTTACATTGTACAGATTAACAAATATCCTAAAAGCAAACGCCGAGTGTGCACCTTTCGAAACCAAACCACAGCGGAGCATTCCGATATATTTATCAGGAAACTTCACAAAATACGGAATTGCAGATTGTCCGAGAATACTGGGGGGAGGGAGGGGCGCAAAACATCTGCTGAGTTTAAGGGTGTCGATAAAAACTTCGTTGTTGACCCAACCTTACGAGTTCTTTCACAGGGCTTAGAAAAACTGAAGGACCGCCGCAATTAGTGTGTGAATCTATGAGGGGGTTATATTGAATAAAATCCTAATTAACTGATCCTCGTGCATTTTCTTTTATCCAAAGCCAGGAACATTCCAGTTTGTTTTCGAGATCAATCTACCCATCCGTAACTTCTAGTAAAGGTTTCGTTTAGTTACCTCTTTAGTTTCGGTTCCTTATTTCAGTTGTCTTTGTGTCTTCGATTGCAGCAAACAAAATGACAGACTCCGTTTTGATGGTCGCTCGACCCAAAGAAATGCGCTTTTGATTGCAGTCTTCGAACAAGATCAGTAACGTTCCACATCAATCATTGCCATGCCTCTGTTTCTTCTTTGGCAATTCGTTGATGAAGCAGAACACTGTCCCTTTTCTTCATAAACTTTTGAAATATGAATAATTTTACGGATAGTTGATTCACCAACAGCGCGGCTTCAACCTAATTTCGCTTTTTATTGAAATATTTTCATCCTTACAAATTACGGAGGAGTTTTCTGCCAATTCTATAATTTTCCGTTTCTTCTCAGCAGATGAAGCTTTAATACTATTGGTACGCATTCGCGTAGAACTAAAGACGGTAGACTGAATGGTTTGGAAAGATAGTAAAAATCCCTATTGTCACGGCTTTGTGTGGTTTATAAATTTACGCCATGTACGTAATTACACATGGTATATGAATGTAAATATATATATACATACATACATACATTCATATGTATATTTTATAATTACGTATATTACTTTACAAAAATAATATAACACTAGAATGACAATGTTTTTACTAACCTGGCGGGGCAGAGTAAAGGGAAATAAAAAGATTCACAAAGACCATGATTCGTTGGGTCGAGTTTTGGCTGTTATTTCGAGCAGGCAAAATGGCTACATCGAAATGTCTTCGCTTTTGCAATAAATAATTGATATTAAAATAAGATTTAAGACTTTAATATCAAACAGTAAGCGAATAAAGACAGCTTTATGTTGTATAGTCTAGACCTAATGATACATAGGTGAATTAGTGAAGACGTTATTGGCGTAAATGCATTACGTATTAAGACAGAGCCTACACATCGACTACGTGGTCAGTGGTCAGTTCTTAGATTGATATGGCTGACCATTAGCAGCGTTGACCTCAGAACCGATACATAATATCTCAAGAGAATGTTCTACTTTAATTAGTTTTCAATGATTAGTAGATATAAACTGGTTAAGCTTCTTTAATTTTCGTTTATATTTCGTAGATAGGTGTTGGTGTCTGTCTTTATTGACTTGACAATGTTGGTAACATTGATGCGATTATTCTATTTACACTATTATATACTATTTACACGGTGTAATTATACTATTTACAATGTGATATGATATTTAACTATGAATAACTATTTACACGGTGCGATTTAACCTTTACTATGTGATATAGTATTTAAACGATGTGATTTACTATATATACACTCTGGTCTTTTATTTATACTGTGATTTACTATTTGCACGATGACATTATACTATTTTCACTGCTGTTTACTATTTCTACGATTTCCTTTACTATAATACACTGTGTTGCGTTATTTACACTGTGTTTTACTATTTGCCCGAAGAGATTGTTGGGATTTTTCTTTGTCATGCACACACTCTCGCACACTCATGCACACGCACGCAGAATTCATATAAGAAAGCATACTTTGGTAAACTTATAGCATAGAGGAGCCGGTATGTAGTAGCGAAATTTGAAAAACCTCAAACCTCCATCGATTCAGGAATCTCACCATATATTAAAACAAAAGGTTGTGTTAAGAAATGGAGTACTCGATGTAATAAGACTAAACATGCCCAGCTTCATTGAGTGACGATCTGATGTTATTTTGTGTTGATTAGTGCCAATTCAGTTGTAAACCATGAAAATATATCTCTCTTTCCCGCAGGTTGTTGATTTTTATTTCATTGTCTTGTTTCATTACATCGAACTTACGATTATGTTGCTATGCAAACGGTGGATTTAATCCTGCAATGTGTGCTTCACTAATGAGATCTCATAAGACCGAAATAAGGGGTAAGATTCGTCTATATGCCAACAAGACAAAATTCACAATACCTTACTGCATGACCTACATTCTTTTCAGATTAATTTTTATTTGATAGCATACCAGGATTATCTTCTCTGCTTTATTTAGCTGAGAATTACGTTAATTATTCATTTTTCTTAACAAAAGCAAAAGCGTAACAATGGAAAACATTTCTTGCATCGCTACATTAATTATCGTAGAACGGACCTCACTAGAAAGAATATGACAAATAAAATCCCATTCTGAACAAGAAGCTGGTTGTTTGACCGAAACATTAGCCACAAAGCACCATGTAGCATTTTATTGTGATTCATTTTGTTCTAAACTGAAATCCCTGTGGCGTGATATTAACTTTTTTATTTCACCGGGGTCGAAAACAGTACAATTCCGCATAAACTCTGGTGTCAATTGACAGGTGAATCCCTACAAGCAATCTCAAGGCATTCTACCCGTAATAGGACCAATTAATAATAATATTCAATTTGATTTATCTTTCTCTCATCATTTTCGCTACATAAGTGAGATGCAACAGTGTCTGCATAAGGTATGTGCACTATTTTGATCTCCCTTTCTATTGTAATAAATGTATATAAGATGTCAGCCGTACCAAGCAGTCCTAATTTATGTATTATGCGCTTACGAGTAAGACCTGAGGCATTTAATCATGCATGCTTGTCTGCTTTCCCAAGACATCTATTATTATGCCGATGCTTAAGTTTAAAATACCCGCAATCTGCTTAAATTTTATCTTCCGATCTTTATATTTGAATAATTCTTATTTTCTTTTAAAGTTACAATATCAACTTCTGGGATAATACACTGATCAAGAGGCTCTTCCTCTGCTGATAGCACTTGACAAGAACACCCGCAAGATTTCCTGTAATCTTTATGTTTGTGTCAAGTAGCATGTCAGTTAATGGGTTTGACCAATTTACCATACCTTCAGAAATGCAATGCAGAATTGCTCTCAGACCTTGCATAGTATAAATGCT
>NC_142947.1:1272590-1285090 GCF_046866305.1 Octopus bimaculoides
AACATACACACACACACACACACACACACACACACACACACAAACACACACACACACACATACACACACATATATATATATATATATATATATATATATATATATATAAATATATGCTTTTACATATATGCATATATATATGTGTATATGTCAGTATAATGGTAAGAAATGTCCTATTCAGACACTATATATTTCTACAGAGGGTTGTAATCCTGATAGTAAGCCCTATATATATATATATATATATATATATATATATATATATATATATATATATACTGCTCATAACAGTTTAGCAAATATTAACTCCATGCTATTTATCTTATTGGTTATAGGTCTCAGATAGTATGCAGTAGCACTTAGATTAAAAAATTTGAGTGGACGGACAAGTTTTCGAAATTGATGGTTGTACTTAAATTATTGGGCAGTAAAAGAATTTGAGCGACATGCAATAATTTCGAGTAGATTGGAAAACGATTTATGGTATTCTCTCGTCTTACCGCCATTTTCACTATGGCTTTCAATAGACGTACATACGTACATATCATATATATATATATATATATAAAACAAGACATATTCATATACATATGTATACGCATATGAATAGAGATATAGAGATTGATAGATTTGAAATATTCAATATATATATATATATGTGTGTGTGTGTGTATGGGTGGGTGTGAGTGAGTGTAATTCAGTGAGTGTGAAAATGTGAATGTATAAACTTATGTATGTAGGTATGTATGTATGTATGTGTGCGTGTATATACGCATGTATGTATGTATGCGTGTATGTATATAGTTAGGCAGAGAGAATGAGATGTTTTTCGATTAATGTCATACAATTTCAGGCTGAAAAAAAAAAAAAAACGCACACGAATAAACAACACAGACACGCATGTATCGGATTCGTAATTTATCTATATGTAAACACCATAAACCCATCACCAATTTCTCGCATAAAACACACTCACATGCGTCTATATATATATATATGAAGGATTCCTATGTATACCCACACACGCGCAGACACACACACGTATATGTGCATGTGTGCGCACGTGTATATACATATATATATGTGTGTGTGTGTGTGTGTGTGTGTGTGTGTGTGTGTGTGTGTGTGTGTGTGTGTGTGTGTGTATTGGTATACAAATTCACGTATCTAATTTAATTTATTCAGGCATATATCTATGCATTTATATATAAATATATACCCATCAATATATAACTTTTGTATTTTTCTGTATATGCATAAATGCGTCTATGTATGCGTGTGTGCGTGTGTGTGTAATGCATGAATGCATACTGATATGAATTAGCATTCCCTGATGTGGCAACTCTGTTCACACACACCTTATCTTACGCAATGCGGTAAAGGAGAATTCTCAACAGATATTCTTGTAATATATTTGAATATATTAAAAAAATATATGTATCAACACTAAGAAGCAGCGGTAGGTGGAAATTCTACGATAGCAAGATGTTGAAATAAAATGTCGTGTAACAAAGATGACGTTCTCGAATTATTTGTAGGCGTCTGATTGAAAGCATTCTCATGCCGAGTAGTACCAGGCAAAAATTCCAATAATTCTATACCGCATAGTATCATTAAAGAGCACCAACGGGTCGAGATAGACAACCAACAGGCACGGAACTGCAGTCAGGATAGCACTTAGAGCACCTAATCTGTATTACAAGCATGCTTGCCGTATTTCGGTCTTGTGAAAATTATGTCTGATCCTGTTTCCGTGTGTTGGACGAATCTGACAATCGGCGTAATCCATCGTGAGGTTGGCTTCACTACCCACCTGTACCAAGAAATGACAAGAGAGATCGTATATATTTCAAGGTCCTTGAATATCCAATTCTGAGGGACACAATCCTGTATTCTATCCATGCCATCCTCTTGTTTTTTCTCCGGCAATTCTCTACAATAATTTTAATTAATTAATCATTGCACCCGTAAGAATTACTTTTACAACCTTTTTGAGCTTGTAGAAGGATAGATCTTTGTTCAAGTAAAGTGTATATTGTGCCAGTTAATATGGATGTGAGGATCTTGTAGGTGGCGTTTAGACTTGTTATTGGTCGGTAGTTCTTTAGCTATTTTGTGTCTTCAGTTTTTGGTAGAAGGTAGGTTGTTCCTTCGGTCAGCCAAGAAAGTTCTGGATGCCGTCAGTCAGAGATGTAACTAAATTTTGGTGTACTTCTGTCAGACATTTTAACCAGAAGTTACCAATCCCGTATAGTCCTGGAGTTTTCCATTTGTGAGACTTCCCAAGAATACATTTTAGCTCTTCTATTCCTATTGCCTTCCATGTCTGCTATTCAACTTCATTCAGGCTCACTTTCTCACGCTCTATCCAGTCAGCTTCAGCATTATCTTCTTCTTCTTCTTCTTCTTCTTCTTCTTCTTCTTCTTCCTCTTCTTCTTCTTCTTCTTCTTCTTCTTCTTCTTCTTCTTCTTCTTCTACTACTACTACTACTACTACTACTACCACTACTACTACTACTACTACTACTACTACTACTACTACTACTATCATTATCATTATTATTATTATCATTATCATTATTATTATTATTATTATTATCATTATCATTATCATTATTAGTATTATTATTTTTATTATTATTATTATTATTATTATTTTTATTATTATTATTATTATCAATGGCGTTGTCGTCGATGTTATCATCGTGATATACGGCAATACAAAAGTTTTCTTTTTTTTTCTTTCTTGCATCACTACATCAATCTTTCACTTTCAGCAAAGCAAAGATGCATTCAGGTGATGTATGTGCATTGAGGAGAATATACATGTGCGCTGGATATATATGTCTCAACACATCTCTATGTGTGTGTGTGTGTGTGTGTGTGTGTGTGTGTGTGTGTGTGTGTATTACGACGTACGTTCACGCGTGTGTGCGCGTGTATCAGGCTATAAGCTGCCGATATGTTTTCAACCTCTGTTCCCTTTCTCCACTCATATCTAAACTGCCGAAAGCAGCTTTTGCCTTTATAAATGCTTTGCCGCAAAAGCGCACAGACCTTTACATACGTGTGTGTGTGTAGGCGTGTCGGTGCGTTTGCGTATGCATGTAGTGGGATTAATGTAACTGTGTGTGTGTGCGCGTGTGTGTGTGAGTGTGTATGTGTGAGTGTATATGTAACAATATGTACGAGCATGTGTGTAGATGTAAGCATGTATGCATCTATGTAGATAGATAAACGCTCAGAAAGACAGTGAGGCAGACAGACAGACAGACAAACCAGGCAGACAGGCAGACAGGCAGACAGATATAGACAAATATAGAAAGATACACAACACACACAGCCACGATTCGGAATCATGACACTGAGCCACGTGCTTCCAACCACGCACACACACACATAAACACACACACACACGCACTCACATAGACGCGCGCGCGCACGTACAGACACACATACTTACAAAATCATAAATTTACAAATATGGTGGATCTCCTTCGTTCGTTGATGAGGATTTAGTTTCTCAATCAGCCGAATCACTTACTTATTAGATTACAGTCTAAATCGCTGTGAACCTATGCACCCACATTGTAGGTTTCATGCAAAATTAACGTGACCCTGTGCGCGTAACCATCTTGTATGCTTTGGATTGCAGTTTAAATCTATCGGAAGAGATTTAATAAGTTGTTGTTTATTAAAATTTTTACACACTGTCGTCTCTCAGGGCAAAAACTATTATAATTACTAAATATGTCATGAAGCCCGAATAAAGCCAAGCCCTCCGGGTTGCGAAGCAAGCCTCTTTGCTTTCAAACATACTGTGTCGCCCCTCTCCTCTGTCTTTCTCTTTCATTCTTTCTTTTTCTGTCTTTCTCTGTGTGTCTATATTTATGTATGCATGTATGTATGTATCTACACATATACGCACACATACGCACACACACTCGCGCAGAGAATGTATTTACTTGTGTAAACAAGTTTACAGATATAAATGTATTCACACAGATTGTATTTATATAAGCATATATATATATATATATATATATATATATATATATATATATATATATATATATATATATATATATATATATATATATATATATATATATACATATATACACACACACATAAACACGCACACACATTCATGCATATATTGTGTGTATATGTGTTTAATACTTGAAATTGAAAGGGAATTTTCAAGTTATATATTACGTTCTCTCTAGATTTTCATAAAACCTCTTGTCTTAAGTGGCAAACCGAACAACTCCCTTCTCTTCCCCTCCTACCCAATCCGTATACTGAAAACGTTACATATTTCTTTTCTTAGTCTAATTTCAATACAATATGTGTTATTTTCTATTTTCAATCAGCTTTTATATGATATCTTATTTATTTATTTTCTTCTCTTAATATGAAAAATTGTCGAAAGAATATCACCATTAAAAAAATAAAATGCGTAAATATATTTCTTTCAGTTTTTCTTTTACCTTTTCGTCTCAAAAGAAAACTCTCACAGATGAATATATTAACCAGTCTTCAGCATTTAACTCTTTTGTTACCAAATTTCTGTTGGAATACACTGACTTTGTTTCAAATAATTTTGAAGATAATGAAGAATTTAGTAGAATAGCTTTACTGTTATTAAGATGGTGTTTCGACCAGAGGTTGACATGAATTCATGAAGGCAGGCATTTAATTTAAACCAGGTTAATACAGAGACTGTGTGTCATAGAACCAAGCGTGGTTTCAGTTAGGTTGATATAGCAATTCGACGTTTCGATTTCTTGTTATCCTCTAAGAATAATATCATTCGCCGGCGTACTGGTACAAGTGTTCCACTGCCCAGTAGGAACCGTGAGGCTGAAAAGGCTCTGGCAGCGTTGCGCATTACGGAGAAGGCGTTCATGCGACTGCTGGGCAGGAGCGCGATGCTCTGTGCGTACAGCATGTTGAAGGAGTGATCCACGAGGGTGGTTCACATGGTGTGATCCAATGATCGGTTATTGTAGAAGGGGCCTTCTTGTCCACACTTACTCGGGCGTCGGCGTCGTTATTAGGGTTCCCATCCCTCGCAGGGCATGGGTTTCCACCACAATCGAAAAAAAGAGAGGGAGAAAGAGATAAGGAAAGAGATAAGGAAGAAGCGAGAGTAGGAGAAAGACTGCGAATGAATGAAAAAATGGGTAGTAGCATTCTTCATAGCGTCTTCTTCTTCTTCTTCTTCTTCTTCTTCTTCTTCTTCTTCTTTTCGTCTCCCCTCCTCCTCCCCTCTCCTCCTTCTCTTTCAAAATCTCTCGCTGATATCTTACACATATCTCCCATCATACTTCCATCATTTTCACATTCGAACAGTTATCAAAACGAAGCCACCGCAGTCACGCCTGAATAACTTTTAATTTCATTTCTATTGCAACGTTGACATTCTATTAATGGATCGTCTCTACATTTCCAGGCATTGTTGATGCTGTTTTCATTGTCGTTTTTCTTATTGTTGTTATTCTTGTTTAAACCTTTTACCGCCATCGGCATCACCATCACCATTACTAATTGAACGGTATTCAGATCAAAACACTTCTGAACTGGAATCCTTCGTTTATTCAGACTTAATTTTACAAAAGACTGCATTAATTAAATGCGTCTCCCTTCGTTATTTTGTAAAGGAGAATGGCATAATGGTATAGATGCGTAGCTGCTATTTCAAGCCCCGTTTTTGTCCTATTGTTATATATCTTTGTTCAGGATCCAGTGGATCCATTATGAATACGTTATTATTTATAGCTTGGTCTGCTTCGATTTCGACCGTTTCTCCAAGTGGATAGATAGATAGATAGATAGATAGATAGATAGATAGATAGATAGATAGATAGATTGATTGATTGATTGACTGATTGATTGATTGATTAATTCATCTAGTGATTGATTCCTTGGTTCGTGCATCGCTATCTGATTTAAACAATTCCTTCCTCAACATGTGTAGACATGCGAAAGGAGTAAATTGTTCCTAGAATCGGTAACCCACTGTGCAGCATTTAATTTTCTCAATCATTTGTGTTCTGATAACGAAAACAACTGTAGTGACCTTTGATATCATTCTTCTAAAACTAGCAATTAACTGAAGCTACTGTCATCGTTGTTACCAGATTAACAACCGGAACGACAATTCTTCTCTCTCGGTCACATCGATTTAGGACAGAAGAAATATAAATGACGTCGGTGATTTACGTCGGAATGTGCAAACAATTAAACAATAATGATTCCCCCCCCCCGCCAAAACAAAAAGCGTTAACAAAATCCACGACCAGTGTGGGGGAGAGGGTGTCACCCATGAACAAATAATAATTGAGGCACAATGACGTTAGGTTTCTAGGAAAAGTGTCAGTCGATACGATCAGCTTTACTGCTTGACTGGTATTTTATTTTGTCGAATAATATTGACATCACCGACAACAACGATGGTTATAGATCCAGCGCAATCCGATTTGAGATTTATCTGATAAATCAGATGTCTAAGTCGTTGTGATAAATAATCCAGTGAACGGAATTAAATGTATCCGGAACGCAGCAACGAAAATATAAAGACTAAACATGCAAGTTAATAAGTATTAGTCTTACACTGTAAGAAATAAATAAATGTAGAGTGTGCCTTAGACATTTTGTGCAGTAGTCAGTCATCACGAGAGAAAGAAAAGCAAAATTAATTAACAAGAAGATGACAAAATACGCCCTTCGCTTGGTTGTTCTCAGAACGTAAACGAGATCGTGATGGAAGAAAATGATCACGGCCTCTAGGTTGATCTTTTGTATTACCGACTTGGAATAAGATGAAGAACAATGTGAATGCTTGACGCAAAATGTGACAATCGACAGTGCTTAAAATGAAACAATACTTTCATTCAATGTTCTGGATTTTTACACTCCATGTTCATAAAAAGAGAGCAGTGAGTGAAGAATTATGGCAATTGAGGTACTGTCGGCTGTTGTTGGGGATCGACGTCTTTATGGCGGAATATACTGAACGTCATGTGTTTGGCGATGATGAGGAAGATGACGACGATGATGATGATGATGAGTATAGAGGAGGAGAGGAGGAGAAAGAAGAAGAAGAAGAAGAAGAAGAAGAAGAAGAAGAAGAAGAAGAAGAAGAAGAAGAAGAAGAAGAAGAAGAAGAAGAAGAAGAAGAAGAAGAAGAAGAAGAAGAAGAATTTAGTTGGTGATGATATAAATAGCAATGACGATATGTGTGTGAAATATGTCGAATAAAATCATAATTAACTGATTCACCTCTATTTTCTTTCCCGAAAGCCAGGAACTTTCCAGAACTCCCCCGTTTCAGTTTCTGTCTTCCAAATCCACAAGGCCTTAGTCTGCCCAAACATACACTAGAAGTCACTCGCACAAGATGCCACACAGTGGGACTGAACCCAGAATTCTGAAGTTTGGAAGACCCTGCACCTAAAGTGTGGAATAGTTTGTTGTGTATTACCCTAGGATAACTTCATAACTTTCCTCTGACTTCGATCTTCCTGGTTTTAATCTGCGCTATTTTATCTGTTCTTTTGTGCCATTTTCTGTAAATTGTTCATGAAGTACATAGATGATATAATTCAAATAGCGTTGGCTTCCATATCACAGGTAACCGTCATGGGTAATATCAACGTATATGGTATACAATCAATAATAATATTTTAATTTTTATCAAATCTCTTGGTGCATATACAGAATAATGAAATGAATACTAGTTTTCAACAGAAAATATCTATTATCTTTAAAAGAAAAAAAAACAAACTAAAAGCTAATGTCTCATTTTTTATGACTCATTTTTAACTGCTCTTTCATTTACTCTCTCTCCTCCCCCTGCTCTTCTTCTGTGACTGTTTCTCTTTCACTGCGTTTGGGGAGTAATTTAACTCTTTGCTTTCCGCCAAGCATTCATGTTCACCTTTCATGTTCACTCTCGCTATATGTAAATGTATTGTGTGACTGTGGAAATGAACCGAACAGCTATAATTGTACACAGATAAGAAAAGACTTGTGGATTGAAAGATTCGTTGGTGTGTCGAACAAAGTACCGCCTTACGCTCTTCGTTCAAACCCAATCGTGAACTCATTTATTTTTCATGTTTTTGAGATCGATAAACTAAAGTATCCATGAGGTACAGAAATAGATGTAATCCACTCCATCCCTCCGATGAAAATTACTGACTTTCTACCTCAATCCGAAACAATTACATGTCATTATATTTTGTATTTTCTTATTATACCGGTACTCCATCGTTTGCGACGATGAGTGCACCAATTGACCCTATCAACGCATTTCGCCCGGCGTGCTAACGAATCTGCCTCCTCGCCACCTTCAGGGATTTCATTATTATCTTTCATAAAACTGGAACAGACATATTTATAGAGTTTATATGGGACTACAGCGATTCTCGGATTTATTTCTGTAGTTGTTACTGCTTCTCTCATCTCAGCCTGATGTGTTTGTAGGCTCTGTAGCGAGAAGAAATTTTTTCAGTATATCTTAAATTTTGTAGAGGATACTTTGGGTGAGGTGAGGAAGAATTACTTGTTATTTCTACTTGAACCAGCAAAGGCGGAATGATTTCCTCGTTGGCTGTAGATAAAACAAATTGTTGTTTATGCTGTTTTGTAACGTCACAAAGCATTATAATCTGATCAGACCAATGATGGAAATTGTTCCAGCTATAACAATGCAGTATTTTACAAAATCTATTTAGGACTATATCATAAATTCCTTCCTTTTTTAGAGACAAGGCAACGATTCCAGGCAGTTATATTTCTTATTTATAGCAGCTCAAGAGCGAAACACTTAAATAGTGGTTCCTAAATCTACATCTATACTGTATGAAGAATAGATTGCTTTAGGATAGATTACGCGGCTCTCACAAATTATTTTTACTCGTAATTAGATTATCCAGTAACTCATATTTTTAAAGTAATGGACGAATGATGCACAACAACTGAATATGTTCTACATTCTTACAAAATTTCTTTTTCTAAAATTTCAGATTATATCATGGAAATATAATCTTAAAATTCGACGACGAGGGATGGTCAATCTTCTTTATAAACTTTCCATGATATAATCTGGTTGCAATATATTTCCGGATCCAAAGTAGCAAAGATTAAGTCTGTTTGAGGTTGTATGATATACAGAAAGAACATTAATGCATATAGTTATCTTTGAGTAACAAGTATAGCAAAGCAGTATTTTAAACAAGATATCAAATATACAACAACCATACGCCACGGGGTCTATTATCAATTCGCAAAAAATCAGGCGGAAATAATCTGTTTAAACATTTCCTCTCTCAGCTGGGAATCTCTTTATATACGTGTACATTTGCTGTTCTTGTTTCGCCTCGGGTGAATCCTGATCCAGATCACTTATAAACATATTTCTGCCAGCCATGGCAATCTAATCTCTATGTTCTTTATTTAGAGAAGGTAATATATCTCTAGTACATTCTTAAATATATTCCTCCTCTCTTAAAAATGTAGTACATATGTGAGAGGAGATTTGACAGTGATTTTTAGCACAAATTGAAACATTATGTAGCAGAAATGAAAAGATGGTATACCATGAATAAATAATTTTTCAAATTTTGACATAGGGCCTTCAGTTTCAGGGAAGATGCTAAGTCGGGGTCGTTGACCTCAGTGCTCAATTGGTCAACATTTTATCGTTCCCCAAAGGCTGATTCAGCTTCATCGGACAAAATAATGCTGAGCTTTTTACACTGCTTGCTAACGATGTTGTTAACTTCCCGGATTTACTATGAACAAATACTGAAATTATGACCAAAAAAGAAAACAAAAACACGCTACATCCATACACCACCCTTATGTCAATGAATATTCTTTACTACTATAGGCACAAGGACCAAAATCTTTTGGGGAAGGGTGCCAGTCAATTAGATCGACCCAGTATGCAACTGGTATTTAATTTATCGACCCCGAATGGATGAAAGGCAAAGTCGACCTCGGAGGAATTTGAACTCAGAACATAAAGGAATACGAAATACCGGTTAGCATTTCGCCCGGCGTGCTAACGCTTCCGCCAATCATTGAATATTGACGATATATATACGTGTGTACGTGTGTACCTTTCTGTGTATATGCATGGCTGCAAAACTATATATGTAGACATATACATATATGTACAATTCCTGAAATCTGCGGTGTGTTGAATTCTTTCTAACAATTTGCGTAAGAGTCCGACACGTGTACTCTTAACGTAGTTCACGGGGAGATTTAGCGTAATACAGAGTGCGACAAGGCTGGTCCCTTTGAAACACAGGTGCAACAGAAACAGGAAGAAAGAGTGAGAGAAAGCTGTGGTGAGTAAGTACAACAGGTTTCCCCACCAACCCCTGCCGGACCCTTGTGGAGCTTTTAGGTGTTTTCGCTCAATAAACTCTCACAACGTCCGGTCTGGGAATCGAAACTGCGATTCTACGACCACGAGGCCACTTCCCTAATCATTGGGCTATTGCGACTCCACGTGAGTTATTTCTTTTTTTTCTTTTACTTTAATTTATTCTATGTTAAATATTTTTTCGTTTAAAACGTAGCATTCATTTCTAGATTTTCATATAAGCAGAAGGAAATTAGATAAAAAGCTATTTAATATTTTATATGTATGCCATATTTCCCAATAATAACGATGATGACAAAAGTACTCTTCTATAGTTAGGTGACGAATGGCGAGTAACACTCTAATATATATATGTTTGTGTGGGCGTTTGTGTGTGTGTGTGTGTGGGGGGGGGGGGTCGAGTGCGTATGTATGCTACGTGAAAACTCCACCTTTCCAGATAAGAAGAGCATTGACAGAGCCTCTGTACAGCCACTCTGAATGGTAGAAATAGCAGCGAATCACACTTCTTGTTTGATAAAATAAATGAAGGAATATATAAAAAGAACAAAAGGCGCAATAGTAATATTAAACAATGACATTTAGTTTTATTCCATAAAATAGATTTCCATTTGTCGGTCTTTGTTTTTGACTTCGTCAAACAATGTTATGCTTTTTTATTGAAACGTCTGCGATAACTTTTTTCTAAGGAAAACATATTTTCTGCGACATGATTATAATCATTATTATTATCAATATTATGCTTATTAATATTATTATTGTTTTTGCTGTTGTTTTTGTTGTTCGTTTTCTTATCATTATTGCCATTGTTGTTGTTGTTGTTGTTGTTGTTGTTGTTATTTTTATCATTGTTGATGTTATTTTTGTTGTTATTTTTTCTCTATTATTAGTATTGTTATTTTGACATATGAGAGTGCCAAAAAGGAAAAGAAAATTTGTATTCTCACTTCGGAGTGAAAAAGAAAAGAAAAAAAAATCACGAGAAATATAAAAATCTAAAAATCAATCAATCATTGTCAGAAAAATAAAAATATTGATGATACAAAGAGCGCGCACGCACACACATAGAGAGACATATATATATACACCCTTATGCATATATATATATATATATATATATATATATATATATATATATATATATATATATATATATATATATATATATATATATATATATACATATATATATATATATATATATATATATATATACATGTATGTATGTATATATATATATATGTGTGTGTGTGTCTGTATGTATATATATATATATGTGTGTGTGTGTGTGTGTATGTATGTATATATGTATGTACGTATGTATTTATGTATATGTATATGCATGTGGGTGAGTGGTTATAAGTATGTATATATGAAACAAGGAGAAGTAAAATGAGAAGAGAAATATTTTTCAAAATTGATTTGATTCTTTTACGAAATACAATGATGTATTGACCCAAGGTAAAATGAAAATTGGAGACGGGATAGAATAAGACAGAAACAACAATAAACAAAAATACAAAAACAAGCGGAAATGAATGAATTGTGAATAATAAAGAATCACAAGATAGATTTTAGTAAAAGACAAGTTAACATGTCACAACAAATCATAATTGAAGTGAAGATAGGTGTACACATATGTATGTGTGTTCATATATATGTATATATGTATATATATGTATATCTGTATGGGTATATATACATATATATATATATATATGTGTGTGTGTATGTATGTATATATATATATATATATATATATATATATATATATATATATATATGAATATACATATAGACACATATCTATACGTGTGTATATGTGTGTGTGTGTGTGAATGTATGATGCTGAAACTGTGACTGCTTTCATGTGTGTGTGTGTGTGTGTATGGGAATTAGTTAATAACAGCAGCGCGTATGTCTGCATAGATGTTTACACATATGTGTGTATACATACATCTCTATATATATGCATATGTACATTTATATATATTTACATACATATATACTTGTATATATGCAGGTATACATATATATAAATATATACATATATACATGTATGTATGCATATATATATATATATATATATATACAT
>NC_142947.1:1295090-1300090 GCF_046866305.1 Octopus bimaculoides
TACATATATATATATATATATATATATATATATATATATATATATATATATATATATATATATATATATATATTTATACATATATATATATATATATATATATATATATATATATATATATATATATATATATATATATATATATATATATATATATGTATGTATGTATGTATGTATGTATGTATGTGCGTATGTATGCATGTACGCATGTATGTATGTATGCATGTATAATATACTCACACTACACACACAGACGCACAAAACCATTTCAAGTGTTTATAACTTTCGCAGTCACCTTTGCAAGTTTGGTAGTCGGAAGGTTTGAAAGTGAATATGCTGATTTTTATTGCATATTTAAATATGATATATTAGCTGTCGTGGAAGCAGACGTATAATACTTCAGTAGGTTTTCGCTTGCAATTTGTTACATACTATTAAAAGCATATCATGTGATTCGCCCAATTTTCTTTCACCTTTCTACAATTAATGTTTGTTTGTTGCATTTTTCTGTTTCTTTTTTTTTTCTCGAGTATTACCACCTGTTTTTTGTTTTTTCTCTTATACGAGAAATTTGCTGAAACTATTTGTTGAATATTAAATTTTGTATTTAAGCAGCATGTCGTGCAATGTGTATAACTTGTATGAAAATGTATTTGGCTTGCGCGTTCTAAAATATCAATACATATGACGAATGATAGACCAGCAAGACGCAACCGCATAGTGTTCATAGTTCAACGAATTCGAAAATGTGTTGGCACCGAGGCTTTGGTTTGGTGAATAAACTGCATCATTATTTTTCCTTTCTACTGTATTCACGAGGCCTGAAATCTTGGGCTAAATCGCTTTCAAATCAAAACCTCTCACTGGGACACAACTAAAATACACTTTCCCAAAATAAAACAAAATGAAAAAGTTACGTTTAAAGCATTTCAGTGAAGGGCGATCTGTGTTTGAACAACAATATCAAGAACATGACCAACTTTCATGATTTTGATTCTGTTTTGCCTTAGACAAGCTTAACCAACCCGAACTCTGATCAAAAGATAAACTACGAGTCTTTTGCCGTTTTAAGAATATATATCATTAATATTATTTACATTACTCGCATATGGCGTAGTGGTTAAGGGTGCGGGCTACTAACCCCAAGATTCCCAGTTCGATTCCAGGCAGTGACCTGTATAATAATAGTAATAATAACAACATCGAAAAGATACCTTGGGAATGAGAACCCAGATTCGAAATTTCCCCAAGACATCTGATGAAGGCTGAGGGTATATCAGCCGAAATGTTGTGTTAACAACAAACAAGATGAGGACAAATATGCGTCAAATATAAATAATGTAAATAATGTACATAATTCCTCATCATTTAAATATAGAACTGTATTATCTATCATTAAACTACCTATTGTTTCCTTTTCCATGTTTGGACGAGTGTCATTTGGCTGCTATTTCTAACCTAGAAATTATGGTTTGCAATATCTATCAAAGATATGAAAGAAATACAAAACGTCTACACGGTTGCTTGAAGTGCTATAGATAGCAGTTAAATATCACGCTGGTTAAATAATACGGTTCTAATAAAATTGAAACGAAATACTTGATAATGTAGTCCAAGGCACTCAATACCAGAAAAAATTTCGGAGGATGGTCAGAGATATAATGTTGCTTAAAAAAGAAGTCTATTATTTTTTCAGAGGTTAGCATGATTACTCTAGTTTCTTTGTTTTTTGGCGTTTTCCTTTTTTTTTTAAAGTTCTACACACCATTATATTCATTTAGTCATGCAGTGTGGATAATTAACACACTATTGTCAATTTAATCATTTTGTATTGCTGTGCACATAATTAATAAGCTATTGTAATTTTTGTCATGAAAAACGATATTAAGTTATGTTGTCTTGTGTTCATTCTGTAGGTCTCAAATTCCATTGTGTTTCCGTGTTGTGTGTTTTGTTAAGAAATTGTTATGAGACGTGTAAACAGAGATCTTCTCGAAGGACTTGAAATTCGGGAGCAGGAACTAGGTACGGCATATTTATTCCGTTCTTGAGTGTCTAAAACTATATTTTGTCGGAGAAAGTCTGCTGAGATAGCCTAGTATATTTTAGTGCACTGTTCCGGATCTCTGTTATAGAAACGTTCGTGTACGGGCACATCTATTAGCCCTGGCATGGTTGTATATCTCGAACGTCTTTGCTACACTTCCTCTGTACGCATCGGATTTCTGCAGCCATATATATATATATATATATAATATAAGTGTGTGTGAATACACATGTATATATGTATGTATGTATGTATGTATGTATGTATGTATGTATGTATGTATACACACACCCACACCCACACACACACATATATATATATATATATATATATATATCTTCCTTTACGTGTTTCAGCCCTAGCGTTGTGGCAATGCTGGGGCATCCGTTGAGTACGACAAGGGATATTTCAGAAGTAGGGCTTGAATTTGACGTATTAGTGTGAACAACATAATTCCAATGCTTTCTTTTTTTACTGTGGTATACTATAGAAATTTTGAAGACTCTGCCTATTGAGGATACCGTTAGATGAGATCCAGGAGTTAAAATTTTGTACGAGTTCGTTGGTTCTATTGTTGATTTGTATCTTTACATGCTGCATGTTAATCATGTCGGTGAAGTTCAGACAGAACCGCTAAGAAACATTAATAACGTTTGTACTCAAGTTTTCCGTAATACCAAATGGATTTGAGTATAAGTATAGTGATTCTCGGTCCAGGAAAGCTTTCGCTACATTTGTGCTAACATTCACATTAAATAGGGGATTGTACCATAGCATTTTGTGTATGCTACACTCCCGCCTGAATCTCGTTAGACATGGATATGTTGTACACATTCTAAATAACCACTTCTTTGCAATGCTTCGTAGTAATAACTTGAGATTATTGGTTGTTTTGAAGAATAGTAAGGTTATGTTCTCGTTGGTGCCGGATACGATTTCACTGAGCCTGCCAAGAGGATGGATGGAATGCTTGTAGCTGTAAAAATGTCTTTCGTTATATTTATGGCAAGGCTAAACATTAACCCTTTTCTAGATTTAGAATGACATCCAAAGTGTCTATTTACAAAGGCTGTTATTCACAGTTATTTTTAAGACCCATATTCAAGAACGTAATAAAATCTTTTAAACCTCTGTGCATATTAGAGTTATTTACGATGAAATGCTTCTGATCGGGTTGGATATAAACAATTGGTTGCTTTAGTTGCAGCCTTACAATTTATGATGTATAACCCAGTTGCATTCTAAATGTCATTCACAATAACAGCTTCAATAATTTCCAACCTGACCGCTTCCTGTCAACGACTAGAAGATATGGGATCTTAGCTCTATTCTTACTGTCATTTTCTTCTCATTCCTTTTTTATCAGGTATCTACTCCAATACGATTTACCTGCACGTTGCTTTTTAGATTCTGAACAAGGAAACATCTATACTGCACTTCGTATCCAGGCAGATTATCAGTAACGTAAAGTTCCAATAACTAGGTGTGTCAATAGTCTTATCATAAACAAACTCTATCTCTTTAGCATGGAATATTATTTTAAAATATTAGCATTGTATTTATCTATCTATCTATTTATCTTTCTATTGATTTATCCACCTGTTTATCTGTTTTTCCCACCCTTTCCCTCCCTCTCACTCTTTATACATATATAGATGTTTAAGACAGTGAGTGCTTAAAAGGTAGCAATGCATATAGATAGATAGATATAGATATATTCATATATAGATATATGCATATGAATTTTCTTCAGGTTGAGTAACCCATCCTGCTCAAAAGGTCCCTGAATAAGGTTTGTTTAAGGATGATGAACACAACATCCATGTTTTCAGAGGTGAATTTTTCAAATCCCAAAGAAATCGTCTCAACCAATGGCTATGATGCTCCCCCACTACTTCTACTCGTCATCGGGGATGCACACATCGTCAGCCACTAAGAGACATGCTCAACTGGTCAAGCAACTGACAAGCAAATCCATGATATTGAGCAGAATATTTGCTGCAGCCCATCTTTTATACCAAGACAAAACAATGTAAATGATAACACTTCCAATCAGTTAAAATCAAAAGCCATGAGAGCCACTGTCTTGTACTGCATCAGTATTATCATCATCATCACCATCATCATCATAATCATTATTATTATTATTATTATTATTATTATTATTGTACAAAGAGTAAGTCCTAGGGTCGACTTGTTCGACTAAAGGTGGTGCTCCAGCATGGCCGCAGTCAAATGACTGAAACAAATGAAAGGCCAAATGAATATATTTATGGCTTACCATGCATCTTTAGAATTGTGGTGGCGATGTTTCCATCTATCATATTTTTTATTAACTTGAAATAATTTTTTATCGGAATTTGCACACCTTTCACACAAACACACATCTATGTGCACACACACGTACAACCACACACATACACACAGACACACACACTCAAACATATACACGCAGAATCAAATGTACTTTTAGCTCCGTGCATGCAAGTATTTGTACAAAGTGAAAAGGTATATCTCTTGTATTATCACCTCTCACTGTAGTTCTAAATCGTTTGATCAAATTGCCAATGATCCAAGTTAAACAATAATCTTATTCTTAGAATTTTTTTATCGTGTTTTTGTCGTTTTTCTTTCCTATAACTTCAGTTTATCTGTTTATTTATTTTTTATATATTTCGGCATCGATTATTTTTGGTTTCTATCTTTTAATCTTTCAAGTTCCCAGTTTTTATATAGATCAATTTGCCCAAATTGTTGTTGATATTTTCGCTGAATTCTTTATCTGTACAGCTGGAAGACCTAACAACCGATAACAGCACAGCATAAACTTATCACCGGAAAAGAATGATGGGAGCCTGTTTGTTGTTATTAATTTCTATTGCTGTTGTTGTTATTATTATCAAATAAGTTATCATTAATATTATTATTATCAAATAAATTATTATTATTATTA
>NC_142947.1:1305090-1315090 GCF_046866305.1 Octopus bimaculoides
TCCCCTATTTGAATTTTACATAAAGATTATACCGATTTCTAAGTAGCCATATCTTCTACCAGTAGAGTA
Source organism: Octopus bimaculoides (assembly GCF_046866305.1). Classification (NCBI taxonomy): domain Eukaryota; kingdom Metazoa; phylum Mollusca; class Cephalopoda; order Octopoda; family Octopodidae; genus Octopus; species Octopus bimaculoides. Next base: position 1,305,160 of record NC_142947.1, read on the forward strand.
AGTAAAAGTATTTATTTTGATATATATATTTTATATATTAAAATATATTCATATTTAATTAAAACACCTTTCCTCCTGCTGTAGAAACTGAATTTAATTAGATAGATTGGTATTAATTATTTCCAGAAATATTCAATTAGGTTTTTATTTGTGCTTTCGATCCTTTTTTTCATTTTACCTTTTAATTGCGAAGAACTTTACAGGGGTTATTTTGATTTTTTAATGCTACAGATTTGTTAAAGCCACAAATATGCAGATGAAAGTTGCAAATATAACAGATTATGTTTTCTCCTCTTTAAAATCCCTAGCCATGTAATGATATTAAGAATTTACGACGGTACATTAAATCTAAGCCGTTATGATATACGCCAGAAAGGCACAGAGCAATGAGGTGATGAATTACTCCCATATTTATATTCAAACAATAAAACGTTCCTAATCAATATTTTCATGCGGTCATTAATTTTTGGTTTTGAAAATTGCTTGATTAAAAATTCCAGTTTTAAAATTTAAGCATTTAAAAATTTGTTAAATTTGAAGGATCATTTCAGATTTACGCGATAGGAAGTTGGACACTCTATGAAGCCTGTCGACTTACTGAACATAGCAGATAAATCTGCCTCAAATTCTATCTTTCAGTCTAAAACCCCAACTCCATGGATTGTTTTGTTCAATATTAATTACACCTGAAGGAATGTCTAGTTGGTTATATTTGCAATGCATTTCATCATAGGTTTGTTCAACCAAGTGTCACCTGACACATAAAATTACTTCTTAAACAGCGCTTTGTATAATTTGAAGCGACATTCATATTCACACTGTAGTGATGAACCGATGGAGTATAGCCTGGAGGCACTAGCGTAGCTAGAGTGTGTGCCACCCGGGGCGCCCCACCTCCGTTTCCAGACTCCCGAACGCATAAAAAAGCATATGCTGCCTATAGCAGACCCATAGACTCCCGCCAGGAGAAATAGTAACAAAATCTATTGCATAATATTCCCCCATAAACATTTAACCGAGAAAAGCACGCTGAATAATTTTAACCGAAGAGGAAACCGTTGATTGTAAATTTGTTCAATCCACTGTAAAAATTTGAAGCAGGTAATTGGCTGGTGAGATTCCAAACAATTAATTTGATCCACGCAAGAGTGACCGTGAAATGGAAAATGATCGTTGGCGAACCAGTATGACAGCTTCTATATGTTCGGCCAACTTTCAAGTAAAAGCTGTGAGATATTCCTCATAGAGTACACTGCTGGCTCAAAAAAGGGGCTAGGGAAATACTAGATGAAAAGCAGCAAGTCATGGATGGAAAGCTTTGGGCAAAATGATTGGTCAATCAAAACGGACCCTGTCTAAACACCAAAAAAACAACGGTTAAGTCGATTTCTTTGACTCCATTGTTTAATTCATACATTTTGTTTATTGAAACTGAAAGAATGAAAGGTAAAGTCGGCCCTTTGAACTCAAAACGAAGGCCAGATGAAATGTCCCTAACCATTTTGCTCGGCACGCTAACGATTCTGCCAGCTCACCTCCTGAAATGTTACCTAATGTTGGTTTATCATCATTCTGCTTTCTCCCTTTAAGCCTTAGCCTCGCTGTAGGTCCTTTCTTTTGTCAAGACTTGGATTATCGATCAGACAAGATTACTTTCCTTGACATCAATTCTCACCATTTTCTTTCTCTGCTCACGTTCTCACCGTATAATAACACTTTCTTGACATCATTCTGATTGATGCTGTTCAGTGATTGTACCGGCAATGACATGACTTTCTGATTCCGAGTATATGTCACGGTGTCTTTATGTATTGAACCTGGAATAAAAGAGAAAAAAAAATTGAAGGAATCGAGCGATGTTTTCTTCTTCGATGTTACGAGGCATATATCTGAGAATAATAAAAGAAAAAGAAGGAATACCTTATGAATGCAAAATTCAATAAAACATCTCTCACTGGCTTCAACAGTTATAAACATAATTCTATGCATATTAACACAGATGGAAACATTATGTTCAACACAGGAATGACAAAAATTATGTTTAACAAAATCTGAGCTTTCATTTATAAATTCAAGTTCATATTATATTTAGAACATTGACATAAATCAGTGCTGACGATAATTTCTATAGAAACTTTATACATATAACCTAAAGAAGTCGTGTAATAGCACTGCTAACACGATAGAAGATAGTAATGAGCTATGAAAACGTTTTGGTTGCATAACGAAATACTACGTACCTACAAATCATTAATATTTGCGTAACAGCTTCCAGGAATTTTAATATGTAAAATTGGTATATTCAGTAACGATACACCACTATATTTAGTGGCTATTTAAACAATGAGTTAATGGATGATCAATAGGTTGGACGTAGTGTTGATGAAGGAGCAAGAATGCCTGAAATATGGCATATACACCCATTAACCATTTTCTATCTTCGATCTCATTGTTGCTATTTACATGAAGCTTCTCGGATGCGAAACGTAAGAAAAATCAGGGCTGGCTATAATTTCTGTAGAAAATCTATAGAAATAACCATAACAAGAAATTGTGATAAATGCTGAATGAATAGAAATGTTGACTCTGCTTCCGTATCTAGCCCTGATATTGAATTCGAGAATGGTTTTTCTATTGTTATTGCCGGTTCAAAACGCTCCTCAATAATTTTTATGATTTTCATCCTTTGTTCGTAGGCAACAATTTGAAGCACAACACAAACTTCTTTGCCAATAGAAAGTTATGGAATTCCGCTATTTTTATGTCTAGTGCGATTAAAACATAACATGTGATTATTTAAATTAGCGCTCTGTAAATTAATTATCAATGTTAATAAAAAGAAACGAAAATGTTTTATTTCATTTTTATGTCATTCATTTTGTGAACAAATCATATTTTAACCATAAACATGTTTCATTTAATTTAGCACAATTGTAGTGCGGTGTATCCGTGTGCATATATGTGTGCGCATATATGTATGTGTGCGTGTGTATATTTGCGTGTGTGAGTGTGTGTGTGTAAGTGTGTGTGTATGTATGTGTGAGTGTGTGCGTGTGTGCTTATAAGCTGTTAATCTCTGGAGAGCAGAAACGGCTTCGCATTGTTCAAGAGAATAAACCTTATGTGCAAACCGAGAATAATTTTGTTAATATTACTGTCTTACTAAGGTGGCAAGAGGGCACAATCGTCAATACGCGGACAAAATTATTAGAGGCATTTGAAATCGATATCATAGTCCTAATAAAGCAGCGAGTAATCGGCGCGGTTATATGGAAATGTATCAACTCACTCATCAACCATACAAGAGCAGAGATTGATGGTTGCTGGCCACTGCTGGAGAAATAAAGAAGAATTTGTGAGTAATGTGTTGCCGTGGACACCAAATCATGGTACCACAGCGGCCGGAAGACCACGGAAGACGTATATTCAACAGTTTGTAGATATTGGATGCCACGTTCAAGACCTAAAAACACAAATAGAAGATCGGGTGGCATAGAGAGAGGTAGGCAGGCTGGCATTCATCCAAACTTGATGATGCTTCTATCAAAAAAAAAAAAAAAAAACTATATTATAGTAAGAACTTACCATTTTAAAGAGGATAATGAATAATTTTAGAGATGGATGCTTTTAGAAGACAGACTATGCCAGCTTCACCCACATATCATATATTTTTATATAACGTATCCTTCAGTTTTTAAGTTGTTATTTTGAGATATTTAAAACAGTATTGTGTTTGACTGCTATGTTTTGCATGTAGAGAGACTGCGTAGAATCTCACTCTTGAAGAGTATGTATCAAATGTGAGCTTTTATTGTACAACATCATGTGATATCTTGACTCTTGAACTGGTTTTCTAGCAGAATGGGTACGGCTGCATAGAAGTTCCCGCGCTGGCTGCTCAAGTTTACGTAACTCTATTTCCAATAGATATCAAATCCACAAAGTCAAACTCAGGAGAAAACAAACAAAACAAAAACAAACAAATAAATACATAAATAAATAAATTAATAAACTAAAGCAACACCAACGGAATAAAGTTTGATTTATTTCGTTTTCGTAAAATAAAAAGAAACGGCATTGGTTTTGTGATATAACATTAAACAAATTTGGTTGATTAATTCCAAAAATTTAATTCTTTAATTAAAATTGAAAGGTAATCCAGATTAGAATTCTTTTAATCTTCATTTCTGATTAGTTATTCATGCATTTAAGTAGTATTTATTTTATTTCATTTTATTTCATTTATTCAATGAACGAGATGATAGTTTCTTCCACCTTATCCGAAGTACCATTCGTTGTTGCCATGAGTGTCTCCAGCTTAGTAAATTAACATTACTCGAACATTATACAATATGCAGCCAAATTTCTCCTTCAAATCCATTACGCTACTGTCTTATAAAATTGAAGACGCAGAGAACAATTTATTTCCCTCACTCAAAAATAACGTTTGATTGTCATTTCATTATTCGTCACTAACTGTACGTCTTATATGGAGCCAACTAAAATCGGTTAATTTTACGGCATTCGTATTTCTTTGTATGATAGATATATTACTAAGGTCGACAAGCACCTATATATAATATACACACACATATACGAGGGGGTTGCTGTAAGAGTAACACCAAAGGCCGGTTTGGGCGTCCAACCTTCCGACTTCTTTTACATGGCTCAGAAAATTTGAAGTACTCCTGCAATAAGTGTGTGAATATGAAATGTGAATATGTTGAATAAAATCGCAAGTAACTGATACTCCTGTATTTTCTTTTACCTAAAGCCAGGAAATTTCCAGTACGCTCTCGCATATATATATATATATATATATATATATATATATATATATATATATATATATATATTGGAAATTTTGAAGGTGATGTACAGGAATTATATATTAGAAAAAGTAATAAGGTCCTCATAAACCTGGATGGTTGTACATTCACAGATTTCTATTAATATGTCACATGTTTTATAAATATTAGTGTTTGCACGAAGAACCTACAAGAATAGGTGCCAGCGCTAATATTTATAAAACATGTGACATATTAATAAGTATCTGTAAATGTACAACCATCCAGGTATCTGGAGTACCTTATTATTCTTTCCAATATATATATATATATAAATATATAATTCAAAGAAAGTTAGAGGTTGTGAATCCAACCAACCAAGGGATCTAACCAATATACTGATCTTCCATCGGATGAATTGCAGTGACATTATAATGTCGAAATGTTTAGAACATTATGTACAGTCGAAGTATTCTCGCCAGAGGCTCCCAATTTCATTCCGACTTCGTGCACAAAAGATCTTACAACATGTAGAAAGTTGATAACTTCTACATCGCTGTTCTGCGGATATGGTAACAGTGTTTCCAGGATTTTACATATCTTGTGTTAGCGTATAATCTGCCTTAGGAAATTTGAAAGAAAACAAAAAAAAAACAAAAAAAACGAAACATATTCTAATTGAATTGCAGAGAGAAATACGCCGATTATTAAGTGTACAGCGATTGTGTGTATGCAAATTGCGCGAACCTGCTCTATCCCTGAGAAATATAATTGATCTACAGATGGGTCCCTACAGGTACTAGCGTTGCGGGTCAGAACGGACTTCAGAGAAATGGAAATTAGGTACGACTCCTCGCTTCCCACATCTCCAGGACTCCCTAACTGGAGCCTCACTACCGGATACAGTGTAATGTTATAAAACATTTACATTACTGATACATTACTGTGCTTATTCAAAGACGTTAAAAATTGTACAACGTGAATGATGTTAATTAATTCGTAATAATTCACTAGAATGTTTTTAAAATTAAGCATAGGATCAGATTAAATAGTTTTATTTCTATGGTGTTCATAATTGAGACGAAGTTAATGAAATGACGTGTATTAAATGTAAAGAAACATTTTAACATAAAAAACTATAATAAAGGCAAACTTTTCTAATTTTATGAAGCAGTATAAATGCCAGATAAAATATTTGCTAAAGAAATTGAAACTATTTTGAAAACCGTCTCAAATTCAATCTTCAAAAATTATTTCTTCACTTACATAAGAAAAAAAAACAGAAATGTCAAATAAAAAATATTCAACACAAACATGGCTGTGTAATTAAGCGTTCGATTCTCAACCGTTTCGAGTTCTATGCCACAGCGTAGCAACGTATCACTACCATTTCTTCCCTACGCATATTTCGCCGTTGTGGATAATTGAATCTTCTGCAGTGGGTGTTCACAGCGCCATTTCACACAAATACAAAACCGTTCTTTCAGGGATTCACCTAATCTCATTATGATAACACAGATTAAATGCTTAACTACATCACATTTTTAAAAATGTAGACTAGGAAGTGATACTCTACCTCGGCATATATATTCACCAGGTACAGGAGTCCATTTCAGCGTGATTTACCACACACACAAACACACATACATACACACACATACACATATCATGGGCTCTCCTGTATTAGCCGACGTATCTGGGTTTGGCAATTTCTCAACGAACAACCACACAGATTATTTGCTTATAGTGATCAAATGTTTGGGACAACTGATTTTGGATTACTTACATCCACGTTACCTAGAAACTCAGTGAAAGAATGTGTTATTATAAGGACCACTTCTTTTTAAAACTAAAAAAAAAGCAAATACTAGGGTCAATTTGTTTGTTTAAAACCTTTCAAAACGGTGCCCCAGCATGGGCGCCCTCCGTAACTAAATAAACCAGAGGATGAAAGTTGCGCTTGTTCATGTATTACGGCCATATTCTACCTGCAGGATCACATTCTATCTCTCTTCTGCTACTTTATCTCACCTTCTCAATTTCTATATCTCTTTGTCTCACTCGATATTTCTCAATATTTTATCTCACACAACCTTATTCTCTCTCCCTTTCTTTTCTTATCTCGTTCAACTAATTAGATTTTTCTCTTCAGACATTTTCACACATTAGATTTTACCTGAATTTCATAGCTTTCCCTCTTTTTTACCTTTCTCTCACTCTCTCTCTCTCTCTCTCTCTCTCTCTCTTTCTTTCTCTGTCTCTCCCTCTCTCTTTCTTTCTCTGTCTCTCTTTTCCCCCTCTTCTTCCATTCTTTCAATGTATAATTTACGTGCAACCTTTTCTCTCTTCACCTTTATTTTTCTTCCTTCTCACCTATCACTCAAACCTCTCTCACTTCTCCCCATTCTCTCTCTCCTCAATCCTCCTACCAAAAAATTTCTCTCTATTTTCGTTTCCCGATTTATCTTCCAGTCACCAATTTAGAGAAAAACTGTCACACAGTTTTTCTCTTCCTCTCTAGTCTCATTCTCTCTCTCTCTCTCTCTCTCTCTCTCTCTCTCTCTCTCTCTCTCTCTCTCTCTCTCCTCTCTCTCCATCTCTGTCTTTCTTCATATATATATATATATATACACACTCACTTTTTCTGCTTCTCTCCTTTTATTTGTCTCTGTTTTACCTACGCTCTCACTCCTAACTCTCTATATTCTCTCTCTTTCTCTCCAGCCATCTATCTATCTATCTATCTATCTATCTATCTCTTTTATTCTCCTCCCCACCTTCATCGTCTATGGCATATCAATAATGAAAACTTAATAGATTAATTCCACTAATCGATTTAAAGTGAAATACCATTATCAATATAAAAAAATATATTCCCAAAAAATGAAATAAAAATAATAATAATTCTTAAAATTCCATATTTTTTCACCATTATGTAATTTTTTTCTTTTGTTTGTTTGTTTTCGTTTTTTCAATTAATTTTCTAATGAAATTTCATTACGTTAGTGACTTTCAAAAACCGCTATTATGATTCTGGAATGAATTCCATCAAAATATAGTTCTCTGTGTTGTTATTTTTATTAGTGTTTCTTTCGAGGACACAACTAATCCAGTTGATACATGATCAAAGGAATTTCGCCAAAGACCATCCCATGTTCCATGTTTTAATTCCCCAGTTTATATCTTTGAATATATTATAAACGCAACATCTCACCTTTAAAACAGTGGGACGCGATATGAACGAAATGTATTTATTTCTAGCTTGTCTAATGAGCTTGTCTAACTAGGTATGTTGTACTTGTTTGCTTTGGAGGACGGTAATCGGGATTCAGTACGATTAATCTAAATCTCACGAGCGGGAAACACACAATTATTGTCATTTATATGACAATAAATGTGTATGAAGGAAGGCGGGGAGCTGGGTGAAATACTTAGCGGTATTTCGTGTGTCTTTACGTTCTGAGTTCAAATTCCGCCGAGGTCGACTTTGCCTTTCATCCTTTCTGGGGTCGATAAATTAAGTACCACTTGCGTATAAGGGTCGATCTAATCGTCTGACCATGTTTCCCAAAAATTTCAGACCTTGTGCCTAGAGCAGAAAAGAATAATTGTGTATGAAGGAAGGTAACGATCTGGCAGAAATGTTAACACGCCGGGTGAAATACTTTACGTTCTGAGTTCAAATTCTGTCGAGGTCAACCTTGTCTTTCATCCTTTCGAGGTGGATAAATTAAGCACTAGTTGCGTACTGGGGTCGAACTAATCGACTGTCCCTCTCCTCCAAAATTTCGGACCTTGTGTCTAGAGTAGAAAAGAATAATTGTGTATGAAGGGATCAATTACGTGGTCAATATACATGTAAACTAGATGACAAGAAACGAAGTCAATATCCTAACATACGTTCGAATTGTTATTAAATAGGTTGTTCTAAGTTCCATTATATTGAATAGAATGTGAAGAAAACGTGTTGCTCTGAATTTAAATCTGATTGATTTTGATGTTCTTCACTGATATGAGAGAAACAGTTAAATATGATTATAAACCTGAGATATATATTTTATGTCTGAGTTTCATTAAAATAAATCGGTATTGTATTTACATTTACATCCCTCTTGATATAACACTCTTATAGTCTGGCAAGAGACCGCTCTCAACTGAGAGACGGTTCATTGTGCAAGGGAAAAACATTTGTTTATATATTTAAGATGCAAACCTCTTTTAAAGTTGCTGAATCAGATTAAAACGGAGTTGAATGCAGACAGTTTGGTATATCGCCAAATGAAGTATAAGATATAAAGAAGTGCGTTGATTGATTAATCGTCTGATAAATTTGACATTCAAAATATAAACAAACATCGTTGTTGGTTTGAAAGTGTTTAATATTTCAGTCGATTCGGTTTTGTTTCAATAATCTATTGCTGTATTTTTGCTGCGGGTTTTTTTTTTTTTTTCTAAATCAAAGTAAACACTAACCGAACCGGCTTATGATCAAAAAGTACTTCTCGCTGTGAACATCCCACTTTACATTTTTTTCGTACATCATAGTCAACCCTAGACGACATTACCGGATGCATCGCCCTTCGGTTTTCTTGCTTTTTAAAATGTTTGTTTAACGTATTAAGGTGGGAGTGGATAGAAAAGGGGCAACTATTTATAGCAGAGTTGATGGACAGGAACGTAAAACGAAAAACAGAAACGTTAATTATAGCTGCTCAGGAACAGTTCTTAGAACAAATCTGATAAAGGCAAAGATCGAAAAACTTAGTCAAACAACAAATGTAGAATCTGCAGAAAAGGAGATGAGTGTAAAACCTATCTGAAGTGAGTGCAGTATACTAGCACAAAATGAGTATAAGTGCAAACATTACTGTGTAAGCAAAAGCGTGCAAAAAACGTTAGCCGAGCATGTGACTTTACAACGTCCGAAAAGTAGTATGAACACGAACGAGAGTCCGTGATAGAAAATGGGAATTAGAAGATCTTGTGAGACTTCCTCATAAAACTGACCACAGTGTTCATGCTATGATTAGCTGTGATTATCGAGGACAAAATAGATCACAGCCTATGATAGCAGAGTCGATACTGAATAAATGGAAATAATTGAGAAATATCAGGATCTGAGGAGGCTGTAGAAGACCAAAACC
>NC_142947.1:1327590-1340090 GCF_046866305.1 Octopus bimaculoides
AGACACATGTCCACACTAACAATACACGTGGTGTGGCACACATACGGATATATGTATACCTGTAACCCTCTCTCTCTCTCGCTCTCTTTCTACATCTCTCTCACGCTCTTTCAAGATCTATATATCTACATATACAAATATATATATGTAAATATATATATATATATATATATATGTAGGTTTGTATTTACGTACGCATGTATGTATGTAACTATGTATGTTTGTAAGTATATATATATATATATATATATATATATATATATATATATATATATATATATATATATATATATATATAATATATTTGCTCATTTGTGCATATCCGAGCACAATGAAAGTACCAGATACATATATTGAATAATATTCTTCGTTCTATTTATATGAAATATGTTCGGTAAAGATTTCTGAAGTATCGCAGTATTCGCTTACAAAGGTTGTCAAGTATGAGTGACTTTCAGCTTTCAATATTTCCACGGGGTTTTTCATGTCCGCTGTTCTTTTGACTTTTAGTTCTCTCAAGGTTTCTTATTATTTCGATTTGGAATCCAGTTGAGTTATTCTTGTGAATCCTAAACGTAATTTGATTACCGGGAATGGAATAACCAAATTTTCGAACTTCAATGGGAATTTGATGCTAGTGAAATTAAAGACAGTTAGTAGTGGGTGGTGTAAAATCTAGTCACGAGTGACGCAGTCTTACGTTTGTCACCAATTGCAGCCAGTTTCTCAAAGAGACTCGTTGTAGAAATAGAACTCTGCCTAAATTACGGAAAAATGAAAATGACACTGACATCTCATTTTAACAGGTATATGTACTAAAATTACAGAAAAATATCTTGAAATACTAAAGAGGAAATTTATTTATTAAAATCACCATTGGCTTCAACCACGGCCGCTGGACGACTTCGGAAGCGTTTAGCTTTACACTTTTTCTAACACCCTAAAACCCGTTAGCCTGTAGGAAGTGGTCTCTCTAGCAAAGGGAGGAGGAAAAAACTTTGTTACTCGTATGACGACAACAACGGATTGTAAGGGAGTTTTGTTCCTCCTTCATTTTCTAGAGAGACCACTTGCTAGAGAGGCCATATGCCAACAGGTTTTAATGTATAAAAAAGGCTGTCAAGCTAAGATCTTTATGTATGTGAAACCGCGAGTAACCCCATAGACCGGCCATAACTATCTTTATCTAATTACTCTAGTGCGCTGTAACTTAGAGTGTGCTTCTCTTTCAGATATATGAAGATTGAAGATGTGTGTGTATGTGTGCGTGCGTGTGTGATCGTGTGTGTGCGGGTGTGTGTATGATTGTGTGAATGTGTACGTCCAAGTAGTCTACTGAACATATCGTACGCTATATTTCCGAAGCATTCACCATACGACATTGCATATTTTGTGTATGTATCGTTTTGCATGTGTATATACACGCATGCGCATTTACAGTAGATGTGTTTATAGATAGATATTTGCGCGTGTCGGCATTAGTGTTCTTAGCTGTTGCGTGTGCGCCTGAATATGTGCGGAGAACAAGTAACAGTTACCATTTTTGCTTTTATCATTCCTCTTACCACTACCAAGCAGCGGCACCACCTCCGCACCCACTACATTCATAGTGATTAATGCGACTCCTATGTAATTATGCCTCTTACTATCGTTTCAAAGCCGGCTTTGAGCTGGAAACGAGGCTAAGAGCGACGGTAGTACAGTGGAAGAAGAAGAAGAAGAAGAGGAAGGTGAAGAAGAAGAAGAAGAAGAAGAAGAAGAAGAAGAAGAAGAAGAAGAAGAAGAAGAAAAAGAAGAAGAAGAAGAAGAAGAAGTAGTGGTAGTGGTAGTAGTAGTGTTAGTAGTAGTAGTACTAGCTGTTGTTGTAGTTGCTGTTGTTGTTGTTGTTGCAGTGGTAGTAAGCACTTCAATATTGAGGTGCGAACTATTAAGAAGTAAATAATCGTATATCTATATGTGTGTGTGTGTGCGTGTGTCTGTGCGTGATGTGAGTAGACGTATATACATTTCTGTATGTGCGTGTGTGTCTGTGTACGTTGATATATATATATATATATATATATATATATATATATATATATATATATATATATATATATATATATATATATATATATATATGAGTATATGTATTGAGATACACAAACATATTTACTTTAGGCATCTCGTTATCTTACAGAATTATTCACTGAACACATTATACGCGTGCATATATACACACACACACACATATATATATATGAGTATATAAGTGGAGACATGCACATTAGTGTATATATATATATATATATATATATATATACATACATATATATGTATATATATATATATATATATGAATCTATATATAAATGAATCTATATATAAATGTATATATATACATGTATATATATATTTATATATAAGTGTGTATATATCTATCTGTCTCTGTCTCTGTTTCACTCTCTCTCTCTCTCTCTCTATATATATATATATATATATATCTATATATATATTCTATATCAATATACACATACACCTTACTCTATAGAATACTTCGCTATGTACAATTTGAAACCTTTTAACGCACTTAATAGAAACTTGCCAAATCGAGATATGAATAAAAATGTGTACGTTTAATTGCGTATCTATATACGTATGTATGCATGTGTTTGTCTGCTTGTGTGTGAGGGTGTGTGTGTGAGAGAGAGAGAGATTTTGTGTGTGCTTGTGTGCGTGTGTCTGGGTGTGTGTGTCAGCGTGTATGCGTTGTTATTTACTGTTAGACCAATAACACATGGTAGAAACAGAACCGACTTTAGAGTAATGCAATCTTTAAATATAGATCATAGTTCGTATTGAGCACTATACGGAAAATTGACTTTTGTTAATTTTTTGATTTAGAACGTCTCCTCGATCTTGAAACAAGTATGTGTGTGTTTTTATGTGTGTTTCGTTTGTGTGTATAACAGTGTCTGTCCTAGTGCCGACGTATGCCCACACATAAAACACATACGCACACAGGCACACACAGAGGCCCGTTTGGTTTAATGAACAATAGGTTTTTGAGACAACGGTTTAAGGTAAATAATGCAGAAAAGAGTGTAAAAAAAGTGTAAAAAAGCAATAAGAGTAAAACGCGTCTATATACGCACATACTCGCATGCACGCACACACACACGTCTATATACGCACATACCCGCACACACACACACACACTCACACAGACACACACACACACACACACACACACACACACACACACACTCACACACACACATAAATATTCTTCTGTCTCTAGTTTCTGAAGAAGAGCTTTGCTCGAAATGCAAAGCAATCTCTCTTTCCTTCTCTGAGCGTCTTAATTACCACGTCCTCGCATTGTTGCTTTTTCTCGTTGTCCTTTTTTATTAACTATATATATATATATATATATATATATATATATATATATATATATATATATATATATATATATATATATATATATATATGCACACACACACCTGCACACACACAAATTGGGAGAGGAAAAGATTTTGAAATATGGCGTAATAATTGTGCTTCTGTGTTGCACAGCATGGACCTCAATCTAATAGGTGTATTTTATCGCTTCAAGAACAAGAACATAACAAATCATCACAGATACAAAAAAAAAAAATTAAAAAATCTAAAGTTAAAACGTGAGTTTAAACATCTCTACTTATCCCATGAACTCAACAGTATTTTGTTTTTTTTTTATTTGGTTTTCTTTTTAACATTACATTAACCTATGTATGACAACTTTTAACTTATTTCTTAAATGTAGTGTCTCTCATGAAAATGTCAAACAGATTTTGCTGTATTTCTGTGACCACGTTTTTGCACGATTTTACTACATTGCAATTTCTAGAATAAATTAATCAGAAAAAGAAAAGAACAGCCTATCAAATTCCATATGTAGTCGTTATCAAATGCCGTTGAGTATTTTTAAATGCTGCTATTACATAGAAATTCAGTCAAACGCACCTAAACACATCTAAATTTAACTGTAATCCTTTCAATGATATAAACTAATAAAAATAACATAAGAAACACAGGGAATACGTTCAAATGCCAAACGTACAACATCTGGAGAGAAAAATTCGTTTGTGTTTTAAAATCACGTGATGCGTTCTTTATCGATCACATCCATGTGATGTGCTAATCTTCCTTCGTTATCGTAAACGCCTGCCACCTTTCTACCATTTCTCTTATCCTTTCTTCCATCTCTTTTTTCCTGTTTTCTCACATATCACTCTTCAATCTATCCACTCAGTCGTTAATCTGTCCTACCTCTTCCATAAATCTTACTCTATCTATATTAACTTAACTTCTTTCTTTTCACACAATTCTTTTCTGAGTCTCTGCTTTCGGTCTGTATTTTCCTTTCTCTCTATACATACAATGCACGTGTATACAAACATACACACACACACACACACACACACACACACACACACAGTCATATAAATTATATTGTTTGCTTTACACGGTTTTTAAAAATATATTTTATGTTATATCGTAAATATTATATTATATTTTTAATTGTATATTATATTCTAATGCTAATAAATTGTTAGTTCGTCTCTCTCTCTTTCTCTCTCTCTCTCTCTCTCTCCCTCTCTCTCCCCCTCGCTCTCCATCACTCTCCCACCCGCGTTCTCTCTCTTTCTTGCAGCTTTTTTCAACAAATTTTATTCAACAAAAATAATAACAATATTTAACAAAAACATCTTTAAATGACGGTCTGACCGTCTGCCAAGCAAATGGGAAACGGTAATTGAAGTAGATGGTGAATATGCCCCGGAATAATCATTTAAAGATGTCTTTGTTACATGTTGTCATTGTTTTTGTTGAATAAAGTTTGTTGAAAAAATGCCGCAATAATTATGCACCAGCCCAATATCTTGAAATCACGCAAAGTGTTCTGCGTGTCCGGTCATTTTATGTAACTCCGGTCAGATTTATTTCGGACAATGGATGAGAAAACGAAGTTGCTAAAAACGCCCTTGCAATCTGAGTATCACGAAGATTGGACGTTTTCTTTCATTCTTTAGTTTTATATCCTTTCCGTGAATAAAAGTGTAATTTCACAGCTATGGTGAGCCGTTCCAGCTGCCGTCGTTGTTATGGTAATAGTCAATTCACCCGATGACAGAATTTACCAATTCTTATACGCTGATTAGTGTATAGAATCAAACATTATTGTTGGCAATATTCCAAACTTTCGAACTATCTCGATCTACAAAAATTATTGAAACGTCATTCATACCTAAATGCACAAATTCGAATACGTCTGCGTACACATGCACATAACACGCACACATACCTAATGTACGCACAGGGACACATACGCATGAATACACATAGGTGTGTGTGTGTGTGTGAGTGTGTGTGTGTGTGTGTGTGTGTATGTGTGTGTGTGTGTGTGTGTGTGTGTGTGCAGTGCGTCGTTTCTTCGAATCGAATGTAATTACTATAAAAAGTTTTCGCACCATCAGCCTGCAAATATATTATAGTGAAACTATAAGATAAAGAACTGGAGGGCACACACACAGACACTAAAACAAGCGCTCACACGCGTGCACACACACATATCTATATACATATACATATATAATTATGCGTGTGAGCGTGTGAGCGTGTGAGCTATTTGTGCGTATACGTACATATGTTTATATATTTACATGTATGTGTATGAGTATATATATATATATATATATATATATATATATATATATATGGGAATAGAAGTTTCCCTTATGAATTTTTTTACACACTGAGTTCTTGATAAAATTCTTGTAAAAGAGTTTTATCCCTTTTTGAATTTATTTATCAAATATATATATATATATATATATATATATATATATATATATATATATATATATATATATATATATATATATATATGCGTGTGTGTATACGTTCGTGTATATATGTATACAAGGACACTCATACAGGAAAGCAGACGTTCGGGATCGGATGAGTTGAGTGCTTGTGATTGTGTATATTCAATTCCTGCGTACTGGGAATTATATTCGATTAGAGCTAGATATGCGCAACCCTGCGTATGTTCCATCTCTAGCACTTGAGGCACAATATATCGTGTTAAAAAACACAAATAATTTTGTCGCAAAGCAATCTCACTTCTTTGATAGAATGCACTCAATGAACTTACACACCTACGTCACACAAATGCACTTTATTGTTATGGCATAAATAATTTAAGGAAATTCGGGTGGGGGGTGTCAACTATTCTGGTGATTTATTTATACTATATGTGAAAAAATACGAACTTAGATATTTATATATACGTGCATGCATATCACCATTAAACACACTCACACACACGCACATATACATATATATATATACATGAATGTGTGTGTGTGTGTGTGTGTGTGTGTGTGTGTGTGTGTGTGTGCATCTATACCCTTACATACTGAAGCACACACTGATACAATGTTCAATCTCAGTCGGTCGAGGTCGTCAAAATAAATTCTTTTCCCATTCTAGAGGAAGCGGGAAACATTTCAACCGTTTGACGTGGTACCTGGCAGTGTTTATTCGGGTTTTTTAGGTTTATGGTCCTCTGTTAATTTTAGTGGCTTCTCCTCTGTTGGAAACATTCAGAATGGGTCTCTGACTTCAAAGTGAACGTGACCTTCTCCTTCCACAACCCTCGACTCCTCCGGAGTGTTCTTCTTCCCTCGTCCCACAGCACCACATAACCTTAAGCTGACTTAGCTGTGTTCAAAATCAACGCTATTTTAGGTATTTAAAAATGAATCTATGATTTGAAGATAGTTCGATCTCACGATGTCTTCAAGCTCTGCTTCTTACTGTGGCAACACATTAGTTGTGTGTTTTTTATCTCTCATCTCTTCCATCTCGGAAGACGAACGTCACGGAAGTCCTACCGGCTTCTATAGATGATGCTGCTAAGAGGTCCTGCCAAGCTCATAAATGCTGCTGTATTTTCTCTCAACTGATTAAGAGAGATTCTTCAAAATATCTTTGATAAATATTGACATCAAAATCACTCCATGTTTTGTAAGAGGAGTGTTTAGAAATTATGAAATATCACTAGGACTTTGACATTAGTATTCATTTTCTCCAGCTGTTTCGTATTTCTATTCTAAACATCTATTAGCTACAGTGGAACAATGGGTTGGAAGATATTGTATGTCGTTTTGTGAAGTAAATAGATTGGAATATCATTTCAAAAATATCGCTAACAATGAATAAGCGATAACAGCAATCAAATACATTCACAAACACACGTACATTCATTAATGATTTATCGCTGCAAATGCACAGAATGAATTCACATCTCACGCGATTATGGATTTATACTATATGCCTACTGCATAACTTTATATATTTCAATGTGTGGAGTGTTTGATTTCAGTGTGAATAGATGAACATATCATTAGCTATGGTTGTGTCGTTTAGAATTTTGCCTCACAACCATGTTGTTCAGGGTTCGATTCCGCTGCTCAGACTAGTTGGTAAGTGATTCCTTTCATATGTAGAAGCCCATCAGATTATAAATATCTGCTGTTGAGTAGGAAACAAACCTGTGGTCTGGTTTAACACTGCTATTTGGTCCTTTTAGTTTGTTGAAGGATATACGCATCCGAGCTAAAGACAAGAAGCTCTTTGGAGCTTATCATATTAGAGGTAGCAACCAAATATCAGACAGATGACACCCTGTTATATATAACGTAATTACAACTGATAATTTATGTTGATAATGCAATCCTGGGTATTCTCTAAATTTAGTATATTCACAGACAGAACCATTTTGCTCATAGCTCTGTTCAATCAAGGCAATCGGAGGGCTGAAAGACAGCAACAATTCTAAGAGCGCGTAATGCTATAACAGTTATATAAGACTTTAGAATCTCAGAAACGCAATTTTTACCTATGCATCTGGAGAAAGCAGAAAGCATTTTCCAGAAATAAAATCATAATACGACCTAAAATAAAACAAACGCTACATGTTTCTAAAAAATCCATATTTCTCAAGATAACAAACGCTACATGTTTCTAAAAAATCCATATTTCTCAAGATAACAGATTTGCTTCTCTGCGTCTGAATAATTCCGTTATACGTTTCCTTTGTATTATTTTATTCGTATTTTTTGCGTGTATTAATCCCATTTATTAATTAATTCAATTATTTATTTATTAACACATTTACTCCTCACATATTTATTCATTTATTTAATTATGCATCCATTTATTCTTTTGATAATTTATTCTAATTTTCTTTCCTTTCCTGATTTCCATAGCAACGCTCATTCCTTCTAGTCGAAGTGAATGGTGAAGTCAATCTCATCTCACATGCATAAATATAGTATATTAATCACATATATATATATATGTATATATATATATATATATATATATATATATATATATATATATATATATATATATATATGTGTGTGTGTGTGTGTGTGTGTGTGTGTGTGTGTGTCTGTGTGTATGTGTGTGTGTATATATATATATATATATATATATATATACATACACATTTATATATATATATACATAAATGCATACATATATATATATGTATGCCTGTGTATATATATATATATATATATATATATATATATACACTCACACATACACACACACATACATACATGTATATATATTTAGATAGATAGATATAAATATATATGCATTTATGTATATATATTTATATATACAACATACATATATATATATATGTATGCACATATACGCAGACTTACACATATACACACACACATGTGTGTGTGTTTTTTTGTGTATGTGTTAGAATGTATGTGTGTGTGTATCTGTGTGTAAAACATGTGCAAAGAGAAAGAGAAAATGACATTCACATTCCATCTTTCTCTCTCTTTCTCTCCCACCCTCCCGTCTCTCTCTCACTCTCTCTCTCTATGTCTTTCTCTCTGTCTCTCTCGCAGAACACTCTCTCACTCTCAGTAAATGTTCACTGCTACTTTCCTAATTAGTAATATTTCTGGTTACATCTACAGAAAACTCTATCAAAGAACTCTTGTTTAGCTAATGATTTTAAGTACGCATCAATATAAGTCTTTGATTAGATTCACATGCACAAGAAGCAAAACATTTCTCCTTATTCAATGCAATTGTCTCGGCCATTATCGGTATGAATAGCGAACGTTTTAATCGCCACCGAGAAACATGTGACTACGTATGATAGAAGTGTTTCAGCGAATATTACTTTACAAATAGTTTTATATTAAGAATATGGACATGCAGATAATTGTCTGCGGAATTGGATTAAGCTTGTTGAATGAATACTGCAGTAGCACAGACAGAAACTCAGTTGGAATATGTAGTCTTACGTACATAAATACGTACATACGTACATACATATGTGTGTGTGCGAGCGCATATCTCTACATGTATATATATGTACATATATCTACGTATGCATATATATATACATACACACACACACACACACACACACGCTAACACACACACACACACACACACACACACACACACACACACATATATATATATATATATATATATATATATATATATATATGTATATATGTATGTATGAATATTCTATCTGTATATAATATATATATACATATCTCTATCTATAATGATCGTATGCATATATGTATGTGAGGAGACCTCCTACAGTTATGAATGACCATGCGACTGCACCTAGAAAAGTTGCCCTCCCAGGCACAAGACCGGGCAAAATTGTTTTATGGAAAGCCACTGATGTTATCAAAGGGAAAGGCAAAGGCCGATACAGTTTGGCGCCCCTGATGTCGCAAATCATTTCTCCAACTGAGTTAACTGGAGCAACGTGAAATAAAGTGTCTTGCTCAAGAACACAACACGCAGCTCGGTCCGCGAATCGAACTCACAACCTCACGATCATAAGCTTGACGCTCTAAATACTGAGCCATGATCCTTCATATATATATATATGAAGTTATTTTTAACTCGTCTTTGATCATGGGATCTGCTCATTTAATACTCTGATGTGATCATTTATTACCTCTGATCATATATTACCCCGAAACAGCTGTAAGACTAGGAATATAAAATTGCCTTCGTCTTGTTACCTTATTTTATTAAGCACACATACACACATACACACATACACATTTATATATGTATGTACAAAGGGCTTTTCTCAGTTTCCGTCTACGGATCTATTCACAACTCTTTTGTCGACTCGTAGTTATAGTAGAAGACACATGCTCAAGTGCCACGCAGTGAGAGTGAACGCGGAACTATGTGGTCGGGAAGTAAACTTCTTACCACACAGACGCGCCTCGGTTATCTCATAAGTGATTATAAAAGTACACCAGGACATTATAGTTATGACAGTAGAATATTCAGTGCAAAATCCAATAACGTACAAGGAAATATAAATTGGTTCGGATGCGAAAAAAACTGTCCCAATATTATTAAATTCAAACCAAATTGGAAATTAAAAAGAAATAACGATGGAAAGAAGATATATGGAGAGGTAATTGTATTATGAAGAAAGTAAAAAAGGAAAGTTACAGAATAGCGTTATAACGATATATACGCACACGAGTGTGTATGTGTTTGGTGTGTTTGTGTTTGTGCGCGTGTGGTAAATTGTCTGCATTATATTTATGTGCGAGTGTGTGGTCGCGTGTATTCAAAAACATTTGTTAAGTAATATCTAAAACAAATCGATATAATAGGTAAATGGTATCTCCCTTTGGAAGTATCTAATTTATATATACATGCTTACATATATATGTATATGTGTGTGTGCATGCGTAATATATATATATATATATATATATATATATATATATATATATATATATATATATATATATATATACTTTATTTAAAAGCAGCAGAAATATAACAAAAGACTGTTACTTGGAGTTTCACGTTCCCGTTCATCGGACAGTTTTGTTGTTAGATGATGATGATGATGATGATGACGATGACTACGACGACGACGATGATGACAATGATGATGACCATGATGATGATAATAAATATGATGATACCAACATTACGTGACGGGCTCTGCAATTTCTCATACACTGAATTATAAAATGCAAGGATGTGGGACAATAAATAAATAAATAGATAAATAAATAAATAAATAAATAAATAAATAAATACGAATCGGTTGATTACGATGAAGATGAATATTATAGTGATGCTGATAACGATGATAATGATGATGAATTTGATGAAAGTGATAATGGTGATGATTATGATCATGATGATCATGATGATCATGATAATGGTGGTGGTGATGGTGCTGCTGCTGCTGCTGCTGCTGCTGCTGCTAATGGCGATGATATACCTGGAAGAAACGAAAAAGTTCGTATTGTTAGTTAATGTTAACTTACTGCAAAACTATGTTTTAACAAACATAAATTCATATATTCCTAGGTGTATATAAGAATACACAAATATGCATTCGTCTGAACCCCTCCGTCTCTCTCTGTCTCTCTCTGTCTCTCTGTCTCTCGCTGCATATACAATGTTTATATACCAAAAAGATTTTATAACATTTTTCTAACATTTTTCTGACATAATTTAAATATATACTTTATCCATGTAACACAAGGCTTCTGTAGTTTTTTCACTCTTATTATCTTATATATATATATATATATATATATATATATATATATATATATATATATATATATATATATATATATATATATATATATATATATATATATATATATGTATATATATATATGCATACATATATTTGCGGGCAGGTGTGTGTGAGTGTCTGTGTCTGCGTGTGTGTGTTATGTGTACATGCACACACAAACGGATGTACGTACACGCCTTCTTGCCGGAGGACCTAGTCGAGTAGAGGATGCGTTTATATATATATATATATATATATATATATATATATATATATATATATATATATATATATATATATTATATTATATATTTATGCATACATATACACATATACATATATACATATGTGTATTTCTTTACGTATGCGAGTATACATACATATATATATACACACCCACACACACAGACACATACATGCACAAACACACCACATGTTTTGGCTAAGAACTAATTTTGTTGGGTAGATGCTTTAATACGTATAGACATTAGTAAATTAAGCAAACACCCCGTGCAGTACTAATTAACTAGATATTACCCGGGGTGGAAGGAAGAATGTTTAAGCTTAACGTATGTTATTACGTTTATTTTATCTATTATATTAGATTTCTTCTTGAATTATATTGTTTTTTGCGTTAAATATTTATTTTTAAAAGATTTACTGTATTTTGCCATGTATACACCCTACTAATTAGCAACATGATATTTTGTTTGCACAACAGCAAAAAGACACGTGATATACGCAAGTGTACACACTCCACAATTCGTAAGGTACATATATGCACACCGACACATACATACATATATATATATATTTATATTTATACACA
>NC_142947.1:1345090-1362590 GCF_046866305.1 Octopus bimaculoides
AATTCTTATATATCATTATAATGTATATAAGTTTTCTGCAATGTAATAATGTATATTGGTACGTATGGAAACCTATATGGCCATTATACATTCAGCGTGTATATATAAACATTATTTACAAACATATGTATACAATAATCATAACATTCCATGTGTAAGTGTATCTCTATGTTATTGTCGTATATATATATATATATAAATATATATATATATATATATATATATATATATATATATATATATATATATATATATATATATATATATATATATATATATATATATATATATATATATATTTCTATATATATATATACATATATACATACATACAATATCGTATGTATAGGAATGTGTCTGTATTTCTTCGTTTATATACACACTCCTTGTACCGGTATGTACACGCATTAACTCTGAAGTATAAAGCTATCTATGACACATAATGTTTTGCGTGTGCACATCCATCTACATATGATGTCAATGGTCTTAATTTTAATTGTTTCTTCATTACTACAACAAATGAAAATAAGACTGATTTTTTTCCCTGCAGTGTTATCTCCCCTACACTTTTCATAATTCTGATTTTTTTCTTTTCTCCTAGATTATTCACAGCTCTGTGATATATATATATAACTTTTCTATACCGTTCTATAGATCATTCATAGTTTTGAGCCGCGAATAAAGTAAGTAAATACTTCCTCATCCTCATATTTTTATTTACTATTTAAAAAACAAATTTATATTTATTTTATTAACCGTCTTTTCGTACATACCTAATAAAATAACCATCTGCAAGTTAAATACAGTTATCTCCTACCATAAAGATTAGAATATTATTTACATAAAACATTTTTTATTATAAAATGTATAGTTTATATACCACAAACTATTTATAATTGCTATTAAACGTTTTTTTTAAAACAAATATCTAAGCCATATTGATTATTGACGGTTATAGTCACCAATATTTAAAGTCCCATGCTCCCTGCTTTGGTTATTCTTTATCCGTTAACTACAACCCCATCTGTTTCTTTACTTCCTATATGGCAGTTTAAAATTAGCTCCTTTATACCAATCTATAGAGAGAATGTAACCCTTGTTAATTTTTTGTATACATTAATACTAAATTCAGACCCTTCAGTCTTGTTGTAAAATAGACATGACTCTAAGAATAATTACACATTACGAACATCGTACCCATGTAATTCTAATGTCTTTTTAGCTTTTTTCCCTTACCTTAATTTCTGCTACTAATGAATATTTTTGATAAGCCAGATTCTTAAAATGAATTTATTGTCTTTCAGTATGAAACGATCGTAGAGCTACATGAATAAAAACAATTTCAACCCATATTAACATCTAATCTCCTCCATTTACGAAAAACATGATTGAATTTGTTGAACTTTGTTTTATAAGCTAAATCATATACTCAATGTACTTATATATATATATATATATATATATATATATATATATATATATATATATATATATATATATATATATATATATATATATATATATATATATGTATGTATGTATGTATATATAATATGGATAAGCGTTCATATCGAACAGCGAGAATGAGTGATCACCAGCGCAGCTGCACTATTGACGATAGCATATCAGATAATTACTAATGTTATATATATAGTTGAAATTTACAGAAGAACAAAAGACGAAGACAGGTGTATAAACAACGAACAGGTGTATTAGTTTAATGCTCGAGAAGATGAAAAGGTCTCTATGTTTCGAGCCTACGCTCTTCAACAGAAAGGAACACGAGGAAATAAACACAGAGAGAGGGAGTAAAAAAAAAGTTTGGGGTGATAGCGGTCAAGCATGATACATACATGTGTGTGTGTGTGTGTGTGTGTGTGTGTGTGTGTATGTGTGTGTGTGTGTGTGTGTGTGTGTGTGTGTCAACGCATCACCTGTGACCATGCGCGGATTCCATTATGATATTACATTTGTACCGAGTTATAGACGAATCCTTGTCACTTTCCGTCGAACCTTCGGTCGTGTACTGTGCTTACGTGCACGAGGCTGTGGCATATGCGACGTGATCACCACACCATAAGACCGACAACACATTAAGATTTTCTTACACATCGCTGGCCACAATCTGCTTTGCATTGTTTAAGCCTTCAATTGAATCCAGCCGCTAGCCATGCAGTAGGCCAGCATACCCGCTCAGATTGAAAAGGCGACTGGGGCAACCTGAAATGAAGTGTTTTGCTCAAGAACACAACGCGCTGCCCATTCATGAGTTCAACAGCGTAACCACTAGGCGACGTGCCTTCACATGTAGATGTGTGCTATAATTAAAGTACAGCATCATGGGGTTACTGACGTGAGGCATATTATGTGTGCGCCTTTGAATGAGTGTATGTGCTTGTATGTATGTGTGTACTTAATCACTAAACGTATGTTTTGAATGTAAGAAATTAAGGGTTTAAGTGCAGGCATAGGGAAGGCATGTTTAAATGTGCTGGGGTTATGGAAGTATTAATAACTGTTTGGTGTAAACAAGAGAGGAGAAAGAGAACACTGGTGCAAAGAAATATGTTACGGTAAAGCGAATATAGGAACAAGGATGACTAAATTCTCTTTCAGGAAAGTATCTCTCTTTCTCTCTCTTTTGACAAGGACCTGTATTGATACCGTAGGCTACGACTAATATTATTGGGTGTTGACGCGTGACCGACATTCGCACACACATTTGCTCCCCTGTCACGGGCGAGTTCTGATATAAAATAAATGCTCAATAATTAGAGCTTGTTCTGTTTGAAATTTAAAACGAAATTTTTGTAACTTCATTTTACTGCCTTTTTGTCGATTGCTTGTTTTTTATATATATACATATATTCTTTTCCTTATCCACCTCGCTAGGAAAGTAAATTCCAAAAGACCTGTGATTGCCGAGATCAAAGGCACGTTTTTATTTGATTTTGTCATTAATACCTTGTATTGCTTGACTGATTGGAAAGCTGAAATAAAATCTTAAAAGTGGAGACAAAAACAATAACAACTACAACATTTATATGCTAATATATGAGTTATATATCTATATACTTGTTTCAATATAGAGATTAAAGTCAGCTCCTGGGGGAGATCGCTGATTTAATGAGCTTTTAAGGAGTGTGCCTGCGCGTATGCGTGTGTGTGTGTACGTGTGTGTGTGTGTCTGTGTGCCTGTGCATAGGTATGTCTTTATTTATCTTTTTGAGATGTAGTTACTCGCTACCGAATCATAAAGCTAGATGTTAACAAGCCAGTCGAAGGAAATTGTTTAAACGTCGTTTAACTTGCTAGAAATAGCAGGCAGCTCAGGTTTAAGTCACACTATACTGTCAAAACAGGAAGGATCTATTATATATGTGCATGTGTATATATATATATGTGTGTGTGTGTGAGAGTGAGTGTGTATGTATATATATATATATATATATATTTATATATATATATGTAGGTATACATACATATATACGTACACGCACCCACACACACACGTATATATATATATCGAGATATATATATATATATATATATATATATATATATATATATATATATATATATATATATATATATATATATATATATCACGTGCTTCATCAAGTCTGACCCGAAGCTAAGCATCAAAAGTTTCAAGATAAGGAGAACGTTTTAAGAAAACACCTGCAACTATTGCTCCTCCTCCTCTTTCATTTCTTTCAGTTTGTTTACCATTTCCATGGCGTCATTTTTTCTTGAGCGTCTTCTGCGTTTTCTATTCACTTTCCTTCTTCTTCTTCTTCTTCTTCTTCTTCTTCTTCTTGTTCTTCTTCTTCTTCTTCTTCTTCTTCTTCTTCTCCTTCTCCCCTTTCTTTTTCTTCTTCTTCTTCTTCTTCTTCTTCTTCTTCCCTTTCTTCTTCTTCTTCTTCTTCTCCTTCTCCCCTTTCTTTTTCTTCTTCTTCTTATTCTACTTCTTCTTCTTCTTCTTCTTCTTCTTCTTCTTCTTCTTCTTCTTCTTCTTCTTCTTCTTCTTCTTCTTCTTCTTTTTCTTCTTCTTCTTCTTCTTCTTCTTCTTCTTCTTCTTCTTCTTCTTCTTCTTTAGTCTTTATCTTCTTTTTATTCTTTTATTCTTCGTGTGTGCGTGTATCTGCGCTCGTGTGTGTGTGTACGTGTGTGTGCGCATGTCTGGGCGTGTGCGTATATGTATATGTCTGTATGTGTCTACACGCGTGTGTGTGTACGTGTGTGTACCTGCGCGTATGCGTGTGTGTGTGTACGTGTGTGTGCCTGCGCGTATGCGTGTGTGTGTGTACGTGTGTGTGTGTGTCTGTGTGCCTGTGCATAGGTATGTCTTTATTTATCTTTTTGAGATACTGTTTGTTCCCTTCCCAACCCGCATCAAACGGGTACCGGTTTGTTAACGTCCCCATAGCATAGCGGTTCGACAACTACACCCGAAAGAATTGGTTACCAGAGTTAAATAATAAGTTCTGCACTGCCCTTATTCAACTAAACACTTGAAGGTGATGGCCTAGCAAATCCGCAATCCAACGATCTTCAGGTTTATAATCTCAAGAAACATGCAGAGGTTTCTTTGGCCGTGCAATTTTATTGACAAATACAAAGTTTCTGGTTGCGTTATGATTTAAAGCTCCAAAAGCCGAATGATCTCTCGATTTTCACGGTTTGTAGTGGTGACATATTGCAATTTCGGGTATCATCTTGGAACAATCTCTGATCAATAAATCAATCTATTGAAAGGTGTATTGATTATCTTTAATTCTTTTATGGACACGGAAGTTACACAAAAGAATTGACGGACGTATAAAACCATAACTGCAGTCAACTATCGAGCTACTTTCAATCAATTTTCTGCTATACATAAAGGGAAATTATTCACAAATATTCTACACTACTTCACAAACTTAATTTTAATGATAAAACCCACCTGTAACACTGTGAGCTGGTAGAAACGTTAGCACACCGGGCGAAATTCTTAGCAGCATTTCGTCTGTTTTTACGTACTGATTTCAAATCCCGCCGAGGTCGACTTTCCCTTTCATCATTTCGGGGTCGATGAATAAAGTACCAGTTGCGTACTGGAGTCGATCTAATCGACTGGCACCCTCCCCAAAAATTTCGTGTCTTGTTCCTAGATTAGAAAAGAATAAAAGAATAAGGAAGACATGTAAACTGCTGTAATGAACATATATCAGCATTATTGCAGAATGTTTTAACAATATTTAAAATAAGTATAGAACAATTGAATATAATAGATTTTTATCCTCCGATACAAAGATCCTTACTCGATAAGCCAACTGAGTTCTCCATGAAAAGTCTACCTTGTCCATACAGAAATTGATGTTATCACGCATGCTAGAAAAGCTTCTATTCTGGTACGGCTCCAGCGAACCAGATGACTTATCTCATGTGTCGAAAGGGTCGCTTGACACTGACGATATTTGTGACCCAGTAGTTCTCTTTATAGTAAATATAATAAAACCTAAGTTCCACTCCAATGACATTGGTTAATGTCATGACGGTGGATTTGGCTTATCTCTTATCTACGATGGACATACACTTGATTAATTTAGGAAAAATCTCATATCTACCATGAGTAAATAAGCCTAGTACAACACGGTGACCATTAATCTCTCTAATGTCGATTCCGCAGATTCTTCTCTTGACCTAAACTTGTGCTCTTCCGAAATCTATCATAAACCTCACAAAGAACTCACTTACACACATAAACAGTCATATCACACTCTACCCCTTATATTTTCTAAAATATCATGTAGCCAATATCAGCAAAAGGATATCTAATCGCTCACCCTTTAAGGTAATATTCGATAAAGTAGCTTCCCCACTATAATAACATTCACACTAACGGTGGTTTAAAAGAGTCGATAGCTTAAACCCCTATCATAAAATGTACGACGCTTAAAATGGCTTGCTCTTTGAACGTTAAGATCTACTGAAATCTAGATACCGAAATTTTCATTAAATATAAACATATAGGTAGGTTTCTCTTATCGAACTGGAAAACACTGCCATCACCGAATTGAACATGCAATTTCATAAACTTTCATCTTTCCCTGTCAAATTAGCTATTCAAACGGGTCAAACGTACCGAGTTCTTATATATTATCCTTCTATGCTCCTTTTTCTCATTCGTTTTTAATTTTATCTTTATTTTTCCTTTTAGTTTTTATCACATTTTGTCAGAGAGTAACTGTGTAATGTTTAAGCCTGAGTGATTGCCTGATAATACGCGGTACGTTATACATGCTCACCCGACTATTGCATTATCAAAGGTATAAAACATCTGTGGCTGGCATTAAATCATGTATGTACCTGATATACATAGATAGATAGATAGATAGATAGATAGATAGATAGATAGATAGATAGATAGATACATACATACATACATATATATATGTGTGTGTGTGTGTGTGTGTGTGTGTGTATGTGTGTGTGTGTATGTATGTATGTATGTTTGTGTGTGTGTTTATATTCTAAATTACTTTTGTCATCCCATCATTCTTCTGTTTAAATTTTAGCAAGGAATCGAAAATAAACGAATATTCTCAGAATAACCTAAGATTCTACAAACACAGTTGCATTCATGCTTGACTGATTAATATTCATCACAAATAGTTTCCAGCAGATACCATTGCCATATATCTTCTGGAATTAGCTATCACCTTGCCAAAACAATATCCAAATATCGACTTTTGCTATAATTTCTCACAAACGAAATATTTTGGTACGTTTGCCAAAAATGTTTTTGCAGATTGTTGAAATTTATTTGGACACAAGTAGGAATAAAATAAGAGTAAAGACTAAAGAACAAAGATTATTGATTTCAGGTGTATTGTTTCAGATTGGCAACAGCGCTAGCGTATCAGCAACAAAGCGCTTTGTCGGAATTGTTCCGGTTCTTTACGTTCTGGGTTCAAATACCACTGGGATCAAATTTCCTTTTTATCCTTCCTTGATCGATAAAATAAAAACACCAACCAAAGATGCGAATTAATTTCATCGATTGTTCTGCTTCTCAAACTAAATGTATGGTCCTGCGCTTATTAAAAAAAAAAACTATTATTTTTGTTGTTGTTATTTGGTCTGTTGCTGATCGTTGGGAGCGATCAGGCTGCCCATATGCTGATGACTGCCATGTCTTTCTATTGATTATTATAACTTATTTGATCCACTGATCCAATGACGTCATCGCTTTCTTTCGCATGATCTTTTTAAAATGTAAAAACTTTTGATGGTTTTTTTTTTTTTACCTTAGATAATTAATTGCAGGTATACTCTCATTTCACCTGTTTGTCAGTTCACTCTATTGCCAATGTGAATACCTACTGTATGATTTTTCCTCCCCAAGAATTAAGACCACTATTTCCCGTTCGTATGTGCAATGCCCTAGCACTTAGCCCATGCGCTCTCGTAGATAATAGATAGAAATACACTAACCATGCCATTTATAATTGCTGCTTAAATATATTAGACTGGAGGCGAAAGGAGTAGCATTTATAAACCGAATATACCTACCGTCGACCCAAGGTGTAGGTAATCTGATGAAAATAGAAAACTATTATAAAATAACAAGAGTACGACTAGAGAACGACTTTAAAACAAAGCATGAAAGGCTGGGGAATGTAATAATGCACAAGGAAGAGAAATAATACATTTGTAAATCTCTCAGAGAGATTTATGCAGTAGAAGCACAGTAAAGTGATAGTATGTTGTCAATTTAATGTGGCAGTCCCGTGAAAGGGAACAATGCTACTGTTATTTAGCCATGAGAAACACTGTCTCCTGTTGGATTTATGACATTTCTTCCCTTTCATTAAGTTGACAGCACACTATCACTTTATGCACAAGGAAGAGTTAAAGTAGAAAGCAGAGGAGATAACAACACAACCTGAGATGGTTGAAGACACGGAGAGACAGAAAACAAATAAATTTCGTCGCCAATAATATAGCCAAAGCCAAGAATATACTTAAAGCTCTGATCCAAAAATAGGTCGGGAAGGATTGATTCTGGTTGAACAATACCAATGCCCGATTGCAACAAAATTTTGAAAAGACACCCGTACATGCAGGATGTGCCACCCGCATAAAGCAACGGCTTACATCATTTCTGCATGTCAAGTCCTTTTTCAAATCTGAATACTTAAACAGATTTGATCGAGTTGACAGTGATGTTTACTTGGAAGTATACCGATTCTTCACCGTTGAAACACACATGAAGGTGATAAAACATGTACCACACCCTGATCATAGCCGTAATCATCTGGGATGCGAGGGAAATGAAAACTATCTGGACATAAAAATCACGGCCTAACAAAAGAAACGCATGCACACTAATAAATGGGAACATCCAGCTCACCAAAATATTACCCTGAAAAATGGAAAGAACTATCTCAATAAACGGTTCTTGAAATTGAATATTTATGTAGGATTCTGAAGGGAAAAGTGGTATCATTAATATTACATCAACAGATATATCAACAAATTCACAGAGGCCATATCAGGACAAAAAATACACTAAGATGAGTCTGTATTCTTCGTGAGACATTACCGATTCAGTAGCACAAATGAAATACAAGAAATTCACAAACAAAACATATCATACGCAATCAAGCAGGAAATCAAATAAAGGGACACAATTCATGCAAGAAACGCTCTTCAAAATTAATTCCCAATAAAGTAACAACTCGTATTACATGCAAACAATACACAGCTGAGCAAATACTATTATAACACAAGAAGCAAAGAAGTTAAACATTCATGGTAGAAAGAAAAAAGAATAATGATATTACATGATAACAGGAAGAGTCTATACTCCACCACTCAGCCCAGATATAAAAGAACACAGTACTCCGCACACTTCAGGAGCATAGAAATGCGCCGAGTAGAGCATTAGAAACTCGCGTGGTAATAATGATGATAATGAGCTTTGGTTTAGACACCAAGCTAGTAACGTTTGAGGATAGAGTATAGTCAATACCATACAATAATTTCGGACTGAGGAGCCATGATGTCGAAGAGAAGATACAAAGAAAAAAAAGAAAGGCAACTAACAGGAATCTGTAAGTTCTGCAGGCAGTAAAAAACAGGTGAGTTAAACAAACAGGAAAGTATATAATTAAAAATAACAACGGAGATTAAATATATATGTATATAATTAAATATAGATATCAGAGAAAAAATAACAGTCAAGAAAAAATATATAGCACAGAAGGATGCACAAATTGACGGGGGAGGATACTAGATACGGATATTCAAAATACATTGCATTTATCCTCTGAAAACTCTGTCATGCCAGCAGCAACCTCCCGGCCTCTGACGCTAATCTACGCCGGCATAGTTCGTGTTTGATGGATCATATAACCACGCCAATTGATGCCTCTGTCATTTATCATTCAGAAATTTTAACTGGAAGGCAGCATCTCCCTTTCGATTTCAAAAGGGATTGTCTTTAGAAAGAAAACTCGTTGAATCTTCAAAGCTTACAACCGCATCCAACACACAACTTGCTTCGACATAGCCACCAGACAAGCGAAAGACTATACGCTGCCTCCTGTACGCCAACGGTAGAAGGCGGTGTGGTGGAGCATTGGATGATCATGATAGACACGGCTAGAGATAATGATAAAGATAATGATCTACTCTAACTTGAAACACGCCATGACACAAATTGCATCGATTCTTTCTCTCCTTTCTTTTCTATTCTTTTCTCTTTTTTTTTTTTTTGAAGGTTTCAAACGAACGCAGTTAAATTTAAATGCGTAAACTTCTTTGACAGAAAAATAATCAATTTTCACCATCACCGCCACCAGCACCATCACCACAGCCATCATCATCATCATTTTCTCCAACAACACCGACAGAAATTGCATTCTAATTTATCTGACTAAAGATGTGTGCGTGACAATTGGTTGTAGCTGATGTTTTTGTTATTATAGTTGTTGCTGTTGTAGTATTTAGTGGTCGTTATTGCTGTTCTTGCTGTAGTTGAGACTGTTGCTTTGGTTTATGTTATTCTGGTCGCTGTTATAATACTTTTTATTCTATTTTATTCATTTATTTTGGATTAATATTGTTGCTAGTTCCAATCATTGGACTACGACCATACTGGAGCTTAGGCATCAATGGTTCTTTAAATCGATAGCCTAATTATACTATTTCAATCACCCTCGGGTTTGTGCCGTGTTCAGTTGATCAATTTCATGAAAGAAGAAGAAAAGGGTGCGAGGCGAACATGGCGTAAAGGGTAATGAATGTGACGGAACTGAAAACCATGCGTTATTTCTCCTTGACGCCCCAATTTCTGTTCGACACTTCCTTGGGAATAAATGCATATCCTCCTACATATACATAAAGGCACCATAAAATATCCACAGCGAAAACTATATACATAAGCGTACGGATATATACACACATATATATATAAATATATATATATATATATGTATGTGTGTGAGTGTGTGTGTGAGTTAAATAACGGTCTTATCGTCTTTATATATATATATATATATATATATATATATATATATATATATATATATATATATATATATATATATATATATATATATATATATATATATATATATATGTACATGTATATATATATATGTATATATATATATATATATACATACATATATACGTAAAAGTTGAATGTTGGAATGAGTGTTCAACGCCGCATTGGTGGATGAATAATTTTTTTTATTATATGTGAATTAAGGCAACCATTGGTTTCATGTTAAGAAGAGTCAGAAAAACCCAAGGATCTTATCAATTTTTCAAGACGATCATATGGAGAATTTACGAGGAACGCCGTGAACGAAACGAGATTGTTTTCCAAAATGGAAAAGCCATGTGATCGGCTTCAAAAATTAAGATACTTGGATTTTCCAACTTTTTTGCGAGCATGAAACCAATGGTAGCCTTGATTCAAAAATACGTATATATATATATATATATATATATATATATATATATGTATATATATATATATATATATATATATATATATATATATATATATATATATATATATATATATATATATATATATAATGATGATTATGAGAAAGAAGAGGAGCAAGAGGAGGAGGAGAAGGAAGTATAAGAAGTCCTTGGTACAGTCACATTAGCCCTTTAGCACTCTAGCGTGTTAGCGGTGGTAAGCAGCCGGGTTTTTTGAGGCTGCCATTCCCACTGCTCTTTGGTTCCTCTCGTCTCTTTTCCTGTCACATCTCTTTCTCCTGCTATTCTTGTTGTTGAAATTGCTGCCGTTGTTGCACTTATCCATTACCACTGCCACCACTACTCCTCTGGCTGCTGATGCCACTGTTCATTCCATTGCCGCAGTCGTGCTTTTTGTTGCCATTACAATAACTCCTGTACTTGTACTTGTTGTTCTTGTTAATATTATTATTATTATTGTTATTATTATTATTATTATTATTATTATTATTATTATTATTATTATTATTGTTATTATTATTATTATTATTATTATTATTATTATTATTGTTATTACTGTTATTATTATTATTATTATTATTATTATTATTATTATTATTATTATTATTGTTATTATTATTATTATTATTATTATTATTATTATTATTATTGTTATTGTTATTACTGTTATTATTATTGCTTTAATTACTAATTACTATTACTATTATTTTGCAGTTGTTAATTTTGTTGCCGTTGTTGGCATTGTTTCTACTGTTATTATTATTACTATTATTATTATTATTATTATTATTATTATTATTATTATTATTATTATTATTATTATTATTATTATTATTATTATTATTATTATTGTTACTATTATTATTATTAGTATTGCTATTATTTTTAATATTGTTGTTGTTGCTGTAGTCGTAGTCGGTTTCGTTGCTGTCCATTGTTTCCTATTGTTGTTTTTGCTACCGTTGTTATCTGAGATCTGTGAAGATAAATGTTATTATAACAATGTTTGCCCGTTCACATCGCCATCGGTGAGATTCTCTCAGATTAAGTAAACTAATTAAGACTCGTCCAACTGCAAACAGGTGGAATGAATTTCGTCTCTCAACACAACTTGCTGCAGCGTTATTAGATGCAATGTTTGAGAAAATTCGGGTATAACAATAATGATATTAATAAAATAATGATAGTAGTAGAAGTAGTGGTAGTAGTAGTAGTAGTAGTAGTAGTAGTAGTAGTAGTAGTAGTAGTAGTAGTAGTAGTAGTTGTTGTTGTTGTGGTGGTGGTGGTGGTGATGACGAATATGATGATGGTTATGGTATTGGTAGTGGTGGTGGAAAATAGACCGATAATTTTCATTTCCATCGGCCACTGAGGAAAACAGCGAAAGACAAAAAGCAACACCCAAAAGTTGGTGGGGGGGTTTCATCTACCAAAAGGGTACGAACAAAATTAAAGATACATCACAGAGATAGAGAGATAGATAGATAGGTAGATAGACAGATAGATACACAAGGGTTGTTTATTGTGAATAACGGTCTGACATGATAACCACGAGTACTCGAGCGTACCCATCCCTCACAGGTGAAATTAGGTCAATGGAAATAGTATCGAAGTCTGTCTAATACACTGAATCTGTGATTTAAGGTCCCCGACGTCCACGTTCTCTGAGGCCAATCGTCCCTGAATATTATTTTAAGGTATAGTATCTACGGAATATTCAGCCTATTATGGGCTAATTTAACGAATAATTAATTCCGCTGATTGAATAAATGAATATTCATTCTGAATGTACATGTATATACATATATATAAAAAAGTCATTAGCCCTCCGTCGGTTACGACGGCTAGGGTTACAATTGTTCCGATCAACGAACAGCCTGCCAGTGAAATAAATGTGCAAGTGACTGAGCTCTCCACAGACGCGTGTACCCTTAACGCGGTTGTCAGAGACATTCAGCGTGATACTGAATGTGACAAGGCTTGCCCTTTGAAATACAAACGGCACTCATTTTTGCCAGATGAGTGGACCGGAGCAACGCGGAATAAAGTGTCTCGCTCAAGAATACGCTGCGTCGCCTGGGAATCAAAATTACGACTTTACGATCGTGAGCCGCATACCATAACCACAAAACCACGCGCCTTCACACCACTTATATAATCGTGAGTTGAGCAACCAAATCTCGTTCGATTCTCGCTGAAATGCCACCATAACGTCTTTAAAACTGTAAGAGACATTGAATACATTGGCTTTGGATGTAATCACTTTGAGGGAAACGAGAAACATAACAATGGTGACACACCAAATGTCTTTGATCATAGGTGGGTTTCATCGGAGGTTGCCCAAGGCTAAACGACAACAACAACCTCAACAAAAGCAATCAACACCCAACAGCAACACCTTTACTATTACATATTGTCGAACATTCATTTAAACTCAAACACACACCATTTTTTATTTTTGTTTTTTTGTTTTCATCTTCTTTTTACTTTTAAAATTTCCTATTTAGGTTTCTGACACAAGAAGGGGAAGTTTGTCTTAAATTCTCTTGAAGCTCTGTTTAATCAAACACTAAAGATTCCACTACTTCGGCAAGTTCTTTCTTCTGTGAGCAACGCACGGTTTTCTTTTCTATCTGTAGAATATGCCAATTTCAAAAGATGAATAGATAAATCTTATTCTCCGCCTCACACACACTCACACGCACACACATACAGACGCACGCGCACATGCACACACTCGCACGCACGCACGCGCACTCACCTCACATACACAGACGCAGACACACACGACTCTCTGATCTCTAATCTTTTGTTCTTCAACATCGAATCTCTTATCTTTTGATTCTTTTGCGACGTTCCTGAATAATATATAATATAATGTAATATAATATAATATAACATAATATGATATAATATATATATATATATATATATATATATATATATATACATACATACATACATGTGTGTGTGTGTGTGTGTGTGTGTGTGTGTGTGTGTGTGTGTGTGTGTGTGTGTGTAGTAAATGTGAATCTGTCTTTGAGTCTGAAATATGTGTGCCTATAGACCGTGTGTTTCCTGTGTTTGTCTCTATGTGAGTAAGAATGAAATGTAACAGTCCGCCTTTGGCTGTGTCTTCAACTATCTATCTATCTATCTATCTATCTATGTATCTCTCTTTCTATCTGCCTGCCTGTCTGTCTGTCTGTCTATCTGTCTGTCTCTCTGCAGATTTAAATTACATCTCGCTGTCGTAGAACACAATACTTTCGATAACCTGGAAAGAGGATGGTCACGGCTGGCATGTCTTTTATAATAAGTATGCATAAAGGCGGTGAGCTAGTAGAAGCTTTAGCACGCTGGAGAAAATGCTAAGCGGCATTTCGTTATCTTTAGGTTCTGAATTCAAAATTCCGCCGAGGTCACCTTTGTCTTTTATCCTTTCGGGGTTGATGAAATAACTACCAGTAGAGCACTGAGGTCACTGTAATTGTTTTATACCTGCCCACGAAATTGCTGGCCTCGTGCCAAAATTTGAAACCATTATAATTATACATATAATCCAATCGCTTTTTGTGGCAAACTGCGTCCTGGAGCACTTACCAAATGTATTCTCAATATTCTAAGACAGAAAGGCGGCGAACAAACAGAATCACTAGCACGCCGGGCGAAATGGTTAACGGTATTTCGTTCGTATTTACGCTCCGAGTTCAAATGTCGCCGGTGTCTACTTTGCCTTTCATCCTTCGGGGTCGAATTTGCTCTTCATCCTTTCAGCATCCGAAAAATAAGTACTACTTGAGAACTGTGATGGACTTAAAACCTCCCCATGAAATTCCTGAACTTGTACCAACATTTGAAACCAATATCTTAAGGCGACTCAGACAGCAAACTGTAGGCTTTGAAACGGAATTGGCTTCTACTACAAGTAAATCAAGGGGTCACGTAGAGCCTTAGAATTTAGTATATCCTTTTTTTATCTTATAAATCCATTTCCATGCAGAATGTTCATGGGAATATAGGCTGTTTAAGACCAAAGTGGACTTCGACAACATTTGAACTCAGAACCTACACACCGTTATTAAACGGCGCAGATACTTTTGCTGACGCTGCAACGTAAGAGAAAAAATAAGTGTAATACAAATCGATAAAATAGGTGTCAAACCCTAATGAGAATTAGTTCCTAGATCGATACGTTCGATTAAATAGATTCAAGGCAGAACAATGGCATTGGGACGAAGTCAAATCAGTGAAATTAAGAATGAAAGAACAAGAAAATTCTGCCGAAGTCATCCATTTCGAGTGGAAACTTACCGTGAAATAAACTCCGCCCAGGAGAGCAGAGATTACGTATGAAATTACATCAGCAACACAACTTCCGTCGAGTAATATGATCTTAGTATTGCTTCTCTGTCACAACACACATGTGTGTTTGTGTGTGTGTGTGTGTGTTGGTGTATGGTAATATTTAACCCGCGACCGAATGAGATCAATTCCTAAACTCAGTATGTATCTGCAGACGTTCAAAGACTCCAACTTCTTGTGCGCAAATATTTGTTTTGAGTTGATAAAGAGTTGCAGAGTACAAAACACACTTTTCGGAAATGTTGGGTATAAAATCGGTTGCACAAAAGATGTTGAGACAACCATAAACCAACTGCAATTCATGCGTTTTTGTACGTGTTTGCCTTTCCCTAGCGGGAAATTTTAAAGGAAACTAGAGGTCCTTTATTTCCATTGGTTCATGCACGTCAACGTATAGCTTGGACCCTAACAGCCTCTAATCTTCCGGATTAGAAGCGTTGACGGTTTTGCAGTCTTCGAAACCCTCGAACTGTGGTGCCAGGGCCCTGTTACTGGATGCAGCTTATAGGCATACCGAAGTCATGCTGATATACACAAATATATACAAATGTATATATATATATATATATATATATATATATATATATATATATATATATATAATGGTAAATACAGTAACAAATAAGTAGACAGACGGATAAATAGATAGACAGACGAACAAATAGTCGGCGTCAGAGAGAGAGAGAGAGAGAGAGAGAGAGAGAGAGAGACAGAGAGAGAGATGGGGAGAATTAAAGAGTAATGGGTTAATAATATTCAAAAAGTAATGGAACAAGAAATATTATTGTTAGTTAGAGAAAAGAAAGGAAACCGCAGAAAGAAGATTGAAATAGAAGGAAAAAATTAGTGAGAATGTGTAAATAAAAGACAATATATAGATAATATGCTTATAGATATATAAACGTGAATGGAATACGTTCAACTATATGAATATAAAAAGACATGTGTGTAGACAAAGAGTAGACGAAAAGGATTGGAGAAGAATTTCAAAGTATAATAGGCATATGGGGGAAACAAAATGGACGCTTTCAAAAAATATTTTTTCCAAAAATTGATAGGAGGTAAAATGTGAATGTATAGCTTAGCCAAGTCTTGGAAGGATAAAAAGCAAACTTATATAGAGAAAAACATGTAATCATCAATCTATAATGTTCGAAATTCAGTTGCCTGAAGTAGATTCAAAGAACTAGCCGCGTGCGAGGTTGAAGAGAAGAAACGGCAAAAGTATTTCAAAGTAAATATTTTGAAGCTTGTCTGTAGGGATAGTGGAGTTCGAGACTGTCATGTAGTGCATGTGAGTATTCTAATATAACAAAGAAGACATTTATGTTTAGCTTAAACACATGATACAATGCTTCAGTACTAATACGATTAAATATTAAAGATAAGATACATGCATGGAGAATGGTATCCTCTGTGAGAGGAGTTCTTTTTTTATATCAAATGCAATCGAGTTATATTTATTACTGAATGAAAGGTAGTCGGAGAAGCTTGTTGAAAATCCCTTCTATAGTTACTTAAAGTGTATATTGCTGGTAAAAACATACTTGAAATACATCACTTCTTACATTCGCAAAAGCTGTGAATACACTATTTTGTGAGACAAACCAATACCTTTCAAATGCCAATATAGTTTGATGGGTAGTAAACAAAAACCATACATTTACGGAAGAAAGAGACGTTGTATTATTGTACGATTCTTATATCAATGATGTTGAATGTTTGAAGTAGAAGTTTTCTCCACTTCTCTCTACTTTGCTCACTCTCTCTCACTCTTCCCACCTCTCTCTCTCTCTCTCTTTGGGATAAATCGACTGTGTTTATCCATAGGGGCGGAAAGGTTACGTCATGTTTAAAAAATATTCAAACGACGCTGTATTTTACGAGGTCAGTTTCACTTCATCCGGAGAAGTGATGAAGAGAACCTCAAAACAAAGGATGCAATGAGTGACACAGAATGTAAAACGACATTTTGATTGCTTAAGAAGCTGTTCTTTGACGAAGACAAGAACGATTACCATATTGCACGTGACATCGAACTGTTGGAGAAGAGATTTATCAAACAGCGTATGTTACCTCTTCTCCGACAGTTCGATGGCACATGCAATATGGTAATAGTTCTTGTCTT
>NC_142947.1:1372590-1375090 GCF_046866305.1 Octopus bimaculoides
TACAAATATTATATACCAGGGACCCAACGGTCATAATACGACTCATTTTAATTCAAGTATTGGCATTTACTTCACCACTTAATGTTGAATAAAGAGATATTATTTTCCTTCTTTCATTCCCTTCTACTTGTTGGTTATCGGATCTCTCATTGTAGTGTAGCAAATTATCTCTTAGAATTTTGTGAAAACACAACGTCAAAATATCAAACTGCGAGATGCATAAATGTCAATTCACTGAATACAGAGGATAAGAAACGTGAGAGATCTGAGATAAATTGGGTGCAAATGTGTGAAATGTCAATATTGTTGGAAACAGTGAAGAATCTTCGAGATGTGTTAAAGAAGCAATGGATTGTACTTCCTTTGAAATATATGAATTGCCTCACAGTAAGATACA
Organism: Octopus bimaculoides; assembly: GCF_046866305.1. Lineage (NCBI taxonomy): Eukaryota > Metazoa > Mollusca > Cephalopoda > Octopoda > Octopodidae > Octopus > Octopus bimaculoides. Next base: position 1,372,988 of record NC_142947.1, read on the forward strand.
GAAAAGTTCTGTTAGATAAATTGCATGACACACGATAGAATGGATATGTGAGAGAAAGCGCCAAGCAAGAAAGAGAACATTTTAAGCTAATAAAAACTGAATTTTAAAAAATTATTTAAATATTATGAAAGACAGATAGATGGCGCAAAATCGATACAGATTCATTCAGTAACAAACACTGGATATTCCTATGCAGGTTTTAAAAAAAGATTATAAACTACAGGGGTTTAGTTTTAACGTTCATGAATGAAATGGAACTGACGGCTGACAAAAATGTGTTCCAAATATTGAAGGAAACCCTTTCTGATGGTTGACCCGATAATTAACAAATATGAGTCATCAGTGACTCAAAGGTCTATGATACTACGGCAGAGATTTAGACCGAAACTCTGTATAGACCTTGTTGCAACAAGTTGGCCTCTAGGTAATCTCCTGGTCAACACTCCATATTTTCGGATGTTTAGAAACAGATATGTTAAATAGACATTTAGTGATAAAGCCATGGAATATTTTTGGATAATACAGAGCAACGGGCTTAGCAACATTTCGCCTGTCTTTACGCTCTGAATCCCAATTATGTTGTGGTTGGCATTGCCTTTCATCGTTTCAGGGTCGAACAAACAAGTACAGTTAAACACTGGCATGGATATAACCGACATACCCTCATCCTGAAATTGCTGGCCTTGTGCCCAAATTTGAAACCATTATTATTTGTTCACTTTATGGAGATACAAAAGATATTCCAGATGGAAAATTGTCTGAAGCTTTTAATGTCTGAAATTATACTCATCATTGTAGTTTCTCAGCCCCAGTTTTTCAATCGTTGTCTCTCAGTTACGTACGATTATACCGGACTGACATCTATAAGCAATAGAGGATTAGCTAATGTCTGGAGATTCAGTACACAAATTCTAAATATGACAAAATATATTGTTATTACTCTGTTAACTGATGTTCAAGACAGGCTACGATATCTTTTGAGAAATTCAATCAGTGGTTGAGTGTCTCTTGCATGTTACTACAATTTTCGGTCTCGACCCTGGATTTTTGGTTGCTGTTATAGCGCCGAAAGAAGGAAGCAAACAAATACAATGAGTTGAATATGTGATGATGTATTCCTCTCGTTCTAAAAATAAGATTGCCTAAAGAGAATAGTTATCTTACTGTCTGGAAGAAGGATTTAAATTACTCCAGTTCTGCTGGATCTGTTGATGTACCTGTGGTCTGCTGTCTGTTGCAGTAACGATGAAGACCGGAGAAGGCTGGTTGACGAAAACTCTGAGACAGGCGGGATTTCTAGTTCATCGTCACGGGTCCAAAGAGACGTGGTGTGTTTTCAATGACTGCTGCCGAAAACCAAGCGAGGCAGAATACAAGGGTTTCTATAACCTTGGGTAGGTTCCAAAAACAAAGTGGTCTCTCCCGCGTTGAAAAGAAACTGTTGCAAAAAAACGCGATTGGTCAGTTAGTAACTGACCAATACATGCAACTAGTTTGGCAAGCCACTGGATCATGTGACTCGATGGAAAGAAAAGATCCGATGGGCCCATTCGGCGGTATTTAAGCTTAAACAACCAAGCATAATAAAAGCATAGCAGATTTCTACTAACCTGTCTTAAACCCAACTCTTGTTGAAATATATAATTGCTAGAAAACATATTTTTCGACGGGTATGGTGATCAAAATGCTATTAACCCGTCAAATAAATTTCTTGGGAGACAAATCGATAGAAATCGTCAGTCGACGAAACAAAGGGCGGAATTTTGTAGAAATATTACTATTTTCAAAGAAATATGTTTTATAGGCCTCAAATCTTGGGGGAGTGGTTAAGTCGATTAAACCTTCCCCTGTAGTCAAATAGTACTTAATTTATCCTTCCGCGAGAGTATAAAAGGCAAAGTCAGAACGTATCGACTGTCCAAATACCGTTAGGCATTTAACCCGACGTACTAACGATTCTGCCAGCTGGCTATCTTAAACGTCAATAATGATGATGATGATGAAAATGATGATTTTAATGATGATGATGATGATGATGATGATGATTTAATTGGCGACAAGGGACTAAACCGTGGAGGACAATATTAAAGGATATGATACAAC
>NC_142947.1:1380090-1387590 GCF_046866305.1 Octopus bimaculoides
TAACACCTCTTATTTTTCGAGCACCTTCCGGAGTATTCAAGCGGTACCAAGCAGTGCTGTTTTCTGGAAGTGCTCCACCCTTATTATGTTCAAAGGCATTCCAGTCATGAACATATTGTCTGTTTTTCTTTTAATTAACGTATATCTGTTTTCTTGGTATTTTTTGAAGGATTTGTTGGTGACTTAACTGCTACATATTGTGTATCAAGCATGCTATTCACTTCGATATTTTCCGATTGTGTTGTTGTGTAGTCTCAGATCAGCGTAGGTTCATTTCTCAGCATCAAACCACAGATACAATGCGTCTCTACAGGTCAAATAATTTTGCACAATAACACGAATGTTATGGTGGATGAGGCGGGGAATGCTCGATGAAATGTTGCAACCAGATCCCCGTCAAGATACATACAAGAGATTTGATTGAGGAAACCTCACAATTTATCAAGGCTTATATGAAATTACAACAGGATAGACGATCGCAATTGGAATTTCTTTGATTATAAGCCTGCGTGATCAATAGATGGCCTGAGATGAAGCTACAACAACAATAACCATTAAATGGCTTGACATACCTTGTTGTGTTTTATTTTGTATTTGCGTTTGTTGTTATTGGCATTGTTTCTGTTTTTTGTAGTTGTCAATCGTGGTCTCAGTCAAAGCTACGATCAATAGTATTCTCACCGTGACCCTCCCACTTTATTTTGAGGCGTAATCCTCCTAGGTCCACATTTGTTCAATGCCCTGCATTTTTAAAGGCAGTAGTAATTCGAGAGTGATTTTGTCGCTATTTCGATCAGGTCGATCGTCCACATAGGAATAACTCTTTTGTTGTTACGTGTTTCAAAGACGTGCTTCAGAAACGTAAGTTTAACATTTGAATTCTACTCATTCCTTCATCGTTTTTTATTTTGCCAAAAACCTCGTTGATCTTATTGTATTTTCTTCCCTTTCTTATTTTATGAGAATTTTCTGCACCGCTAGAGAAAGGCGTTATCTACAAGTTGCATAGATAATCACAGTTAACTAATGCTTTCTTGTTTATTTTTTCAACTCACATATGTGAGACCCAACCTCGTGGTGTGTATGACATTTTAAATTGTACCCCATTATACGCTCATGTATCATTAACTCAGCGTTCATACAGAAAACACCATTAACAGGTCATTTTCTTTTTTCTTTCCTTCTTCGTATGAATTATTCTCTTTCCTGTTCATTAGTCAACATTAAATTTGAATTTGATTACAAGTTATAATTTGATATTATAATGTTAAAGCAAAGAAAAACCCTTTGAGATTTCAGCTAATGATAACTTTTGCTATCTCTCTTTCATGTTCGTGTATCACGGAGTATTATTAAAGTTTGGCAAGGACGCGATAAATTTATCAACATCTTTAGGGCGACTGACAAAAGCCAATGCAGCGTTACGGTATTTAGTTACGACATATTAGATTGTGAGTTCAAAATTTGTCAATGATGACCTTACATTTCATCTTGGCTTGGTCGATAATTTAAACTACGATTCGACATGGGCGATATAACACTGCTCACTATCAAAGAAAATGTTAGCATGTTACTATGTATTAAATTAATATTCTTTCTTCATGCACTATTCCTAAAGGTGTCGGCGATCTATAACCTCCATGCTTTCCTGAGCTACACGCAACTTAGAATATTATTGAGCTAGTCTTTCTAAAACCAGTTGCTTAGGCCATCGAGTAACATTTCTCCAGGTCTTACCGAGCATTTTCTTTTTCCTTTTAGTTTCCCGGTTGTCACAAGTCCCAAGAATAACATTACACATTAATCTGAATCGAGTGGTGATGGAAGCGAGCAATTCAAATGGGAGTCAATGATTTGAAATGCTTAATAGAATTATTAATTATAAATAATTAATATAGTTAATACTAAGTTGGTGTAATTAAATTTTCCAAGAGAAGTAATGAAAAGGGCGGTGGTGAATTAATAAAATAGTGTTTGTGGCTTAAATATTACAAGATGAATTAGGATGGATGAGTAAGTATAAATCACGATGGGATTTCATCAAATGTGAGTAATTAAGTTCACAGTTTATAGACTTAAAATTAAGTGTCAAGTTTCACCGAGTCTCTCGGCAATTAAAACCTTAAATATTGCCCGCAACTTTGTAGAATACAGATCCGATTGCTGGGAAGATGAATAACATGTTTATTGAAAATCTCATGAGTTACGACACATTCTGCAATATAGAAGAGCAGTTCCTTATTTCTGGTTACACGCTACTAGTTCAGAAGTTTGAGGGTTACGTTCGTAAGTACGAGAGATTGTTTAGCTAAAGCGCTGATTTTTGGCTTGATGTGCAACGTGTAACCCACTCTGCAAAACGGAACTGCAGTTCTTTATTTTGCTCACGAAATGCAAACTCAGAATTTTGGACATTACGTTCGCAAGTTTGTATATATAGGGGTGCTTTTGAGTTAAAGCACCGATCGTTGCTTGGATGCAATATCTGTAACTCACGTAAGCATATTTAATGTATCAACAATTACACTACATCTGGTGATAGTTCGGGTGTTCATCAGTATGAGAGTATGGAGTAACCCTTAGAAATCACTATTCACAGATGTGATCCGACTTTTCTCTCTGTGTTTATTTTCCCGTGCTCGTTTCTGCTGAAGAGCGTAGGCTCGAAACGTAAAAGAATTTCTCAACTTCCCGAGCGTTAAACTAATACACCTGTTTGTTATTTATACACCTGTCTTCGTCTTTTGATTTTCTGTAAATTTCAACAATATATATATATATATATATATATATATATATATATATATATATAGCTAGAGGCGATGGCTTCTTGAAGCTAATTCACGGCAGCTTTCGTCCTAATTTTGGGACTGCCATGTTGGCTTGGCGATAACTATTAATTTCCAGTACCGCTGCCGTAGTCTCCTTTAGAGAGACTTAGAAATATTAATAACTCTCTGTCTCTCTCTCTCTCTCTCTCTCTCTCTATATATATATATATATATATATATATATATATATATATATATATATATATATATATATATATATATATATATATATATATATATATATATATGTATGTATGTATGTATGTATGTATGTATGTATGTAGATATGTATGTATGCTTGTATATAGATAGATAGATAGATAGATAGATAGATAGATAGATAGATAGATAGATAGATAGATAGATAGACAGACAGAGACAGACAGATAGATAGTATGTTTTTATGGTCATTTTTGTTGCTGATATCAACTGCTGGGTTTGGAAGTCTATCTACAAGATATTATTACAAGATACTAAAGCTATGGCATCCACCCTTTGACAGATCTCATTTCTATACCCGCAGAATGTCCACAACATCTTGCTTAACTAGCAAGCCAGGTGACAGAGCTGTATTATTCGCCGAACACTCGTCCAGTATTCAAATTTGTAACAGAAATATTAGACAGGGAGTTATTTCAATCTGATTACGTCGTAGCACGTTATTATAGCTTATAAACCTCCTCGTGAATATATAATGCATAACGAAAGTCATAAATCATATTAACGTTGGAGCTGACTGGCCATAAGTTTGCCTCAGTAGAAAATAAATATTGTATTATCCGAGTGAAATAAGTCAATATTTATAAAGATAGATTAATAAGCATTTATATGAATGCTAATTTATACCAAGTCCTGCGGCTCTACTTGCGAGTGTGTATGTGTGTATATACGTGTATGTATATGTGTGTGTGTGTATGTATGTATATATATATATTGTTACTGTTATTATTATTATTATTATTATCATTTTCAACACTATTATACACTTATACATTTATACACACAGACACTCAGACAAATCTCCCCATGTATATATATATATTGATTATTAATATACATAAACAATTACACACTCATATATATGTGTGTGTGTGTGTGTGTGTGTGTGTGTGTGCGCGCGCGTATGTAGATGGGTGTGTGTGGGGGTGTCTCTGTTTGTGGGTGGGTGGGGATATACGTCACATTGACAGATACTACATAGATGAAACGAGAATATATTTATTACCCCTCAGGAAAGAAATCAAAGCCTTAAGAAATATTCATATTTCCGCGCATTAGAATACAGTGTAAACACTATTTTTTGTCGCGAGTGAAACAACTGAGTTCATATATACATACATACATACATACATATATATATATATATATATATATATATATATATATATATATATATATATATATATATATATATATATATATATATATATATATACATATATATATATATATATATATATATATATATATATATATATACACACATACACATACACCCATACGTATACACACACGCATATATATATACACATATATACATATATGTATACATATATAAAGTGAGGTATTGGTATCCAGAAGACCCAATTTACATAACACGGACAAGAAGCATTTCTACCACTTCTACAGACTACTCTCCTTGGATAACGGAACTGCAACTATAACATCTTTATATATTTTCCTTTTTTATTTCTACATTCATTCTCCTATTTCACTCTATACACCCTATTTGCTGTCTCATTTTATTTAACATGTACATATATACATATATATGCAGTTGTGGCTGTGTGGTAAGATTTTTGCTTTGCAATCGTAATGTGTAACTCCGCACTGTGTAACTCCGTGGAAATTATATAACACAACAGCCTCTATCTAAAATGTTTCGTCTGCCCTTGTTCCACTGAGGTGTCTTTGAATCATTTCCTCCTGGAGGAGCCGATGTGCTTAGAAGTCACCAATGTACTAGTCTGGATTGGACAATGTTTTTTACTACCCTTAAGTATAAAAGACAAAATTGTATAAAAGACAAAATTGTCTTTTACACTTTTATAAGTATAAAAGACAAAACTGTCATTGACTAGAATTGAACCCAGAGTACAGAAATTCAGAATGAATACCGAAAGGACCTAGCCACTTCGCTGCCGTTCATGATACTGTTTAACACGTTTCCCCAAGATGAATATATCTAACAATGTTTACTATAGCATCAAAGTTGATGACTTCATTTGCTGCATATCTCTTGGAACTTTACATGCATCCTTTATATCTATTTCTAGAACATACCCCTGTTTCCGTCACAGTTCAGTTGGCATAACGCTCGTTCCAGTGTGTGAGCATCATTTCGAGAAAACACTATATCTTCAGCAAAGCTTAAAGGTCTTTAAAAAAAATTACTATTTGTCTTTGTTGTCTTTTTTTTTACGCTTATTCCATTTCCATCTCGCATATATCTTTTGAAGAAACCTTCCGAAGTAATAATAAAGAGCTGGAGCAATAGTATAACCCCCTTACTTTCCTCCCCTCTCACTATTAACTATTTTTCGCTTTCAGAGTCAAAACCTTCGACCGATGTTTCTTACCTTTGACTAAAATTCTATATGAATTATGACTGGTGAGAAACAAACAAAAATTAGTTTTCTTATCCATCGTTATTCATCCATTTTTTTTATAGTATACACCAATCTTTAATATTCCGATACTTCATGACGATTATTGTACGCATGTACGAGTATTGTACGATTATTCATGACGTTATATTGCGCATGCGCTGATGATTATCAATTGATTCTAACGTACATAGATTTACCATTAAGATAGAGTTCAGAAACAAAATGTATAAAAAGAAAAGATATAACAAATATTGACTAATTGGCAGAATAATATACCATTCACTGGTGAGAACTGTATTGAATCTTATCTCGCTTTTGCAAGTGAAATTGTTCTTAATTGCTACTTGGCAATTATGACTCATCCTTTGCAAGCAGAGATACTTTCATTAAATCAAACATTTATGTTTGTATGTTACTTGACAGAGTTATATTTGTTTATCTTATTGAAATTTATGCCATCGGACACATTGAGTTACTTCTCTTTGTTCGTTTTTGCTTAGATTTTATCTAATCGAATAATCGAAAAGTATTTCTGGCGTACGTGAGATAGTATGAAGTAAAGAGATATAACTTACGTTGTGTTACTCGTCTTGCAGAAAAAAAATGGCAGTCAAATATTGCTATTGTTTTAAACAAAGGTTAATTTTTGGATAAAGCAGCGTGTGTAGCGCCAACAGGATGATACAGGCGTGTGGTTTAGTGGTTAGGACGTGGTACTCCTGAACGTAAGATTGCGGTTTCGATTCCAGGACCTACCGACGCGTTGTGTTCTTGAGCAAAGCACTTCATTCTACGTAATTCCAATCCACTGAGCTGGCAAACATGAGTGATCCTGCGACAGACTTGTGTCCCGTCCACTGAAGAGTATACGCACCACTCGAGACGGATCATTATTGTCCCTATCTCTTTATTCTACAGGATGGTTAATGACATTAGTTATACTACACCTGGGACAAAACAACAACAGTAATAAGAATAAATATTTGTAGTTACTCCACGTTATTTGTTCCATCAAAACATGACAGTTACAGCTTCTTTCTGAGACAACGCCATTTATTTACTGACTACAACGTTTGCCCGTTATATGACGGTTAACTTTCGAAGCATAATTTTTCCATCATGAGTAGTATCAGAAAATATTACAAACAATCCATAATTTTAATTTAGCATAGTTCATTAGAGCTTGTACAAAATAATAAAATTGATTCCACTTGTAAAAAATAAAAGAATTATAACCTGAAAATATAATTAAACGAAACGCATTTCTCATTTGCATATTAGCGATAAATTTTGTATCTTTTTTTTTTTTTAAATTTTATATAATTGCAGGCTACGCCATCGAAAAACCTAACTCTGCAAAATGTCATTAAAAAATTTATGTATTTTTCAGGACATTATAGAGCACATATACTGCAACCCAAATGTTAACTCTCTCTCTCTCTCTCTCTCTCTCTCTCTCTCTCTCTCTCTCTCTCTTTCTCTCTCTCTCTCTCTCTCTCTCTCTCTGTATCTTTCTTTTACTCTCTCACACATAAACACAAATATGTATATATACATGACGATCCTGTAGAATAAAGACTCGTATATTTTTATACTGGTCTATTAAAAGGAATTGTTTCAAACATGGTTAGGATATCTTGTGTATTGCAGAAGTATAAACAATTTATGCAGAGACATTTAAAGAACAAAATTTTATATGGAAACCCAAGGGCCATATTGACCCCAGTTCAAAATCAATGACTTATGGTATTATTTTAAGCCGCTAACACTAAAGTAGAATGTATTGTAAAAATCGTTTTAACCGGAACCTTCATTTTGATATGGAGGTTTATCGTCCGAATAAGCCATCAAGCAAAGCATAATATCGTTTTTAAAACGAAATATTTTGTCAGGAATGGTGTAGACTATGATTCGCTATAGAAGTTATAATACAACCGGAACTGATCCGGAGTTGTCTACCATACATAATGTAATAATTAATCAATATAATGATTAAAAGTTATATACTAAATGTAGTCTTTTCCTCACCGCATAACCGTTTCTACACAAATCACTGATGC
>NC_142947.1:1392590-1405090 GCF_046866305.1 Octopus bimaculoides
CTTGATGAAGGCTGGAGAGTATATCAGCCGAAACGTTGTGTTAACAACAAACACGATGAGGACAAATATCCTCAAATATAAAAAATATTTTTAGCATTTCAATGGCAATACCAAACAATATTGGAATAAAAAACAGCTGTTAGTTGGGATGCAGTCTATTTGTATTGAATTAGTAAATAATAAGTTTTTCATCAATATTTCTTCATTCCTTGAGGTTTTTTTGTATATATATATATATATATATATATATATATATATATATATATAGAGAGAGAGAGAGAGAGAGAGAGAGAGAGACAGACAGACAGACAGAGAGAGAGAGAGAGACAGAGAGAGAGAGAGACAGAGAGAGAGAGAGACAGAGAGAGAGAGAGACAGAGAGAGAGAGAGACAGAGAGAGAGAGAGACAGAGAGAGAGAGATATGAACTTTAAGTTAATGATATTTAAGGTTTTAACTTCAAAACAAACATTCATTGTAGCTGCCGTGGAGAAAATATTGTCTCTCGTGGCAGAGGTGAAAAAACACCATATCTGCCAGGTATTGTTCTCTCCCTATCGGATGCCCAGACACAGCGTTTCTTCCTCGTTAGCCGTTATGGGTGGGAAATACCGAACAAGGTTAACCCTTGACAGATTAAACCGGTAGCATTGACTGAATCACACTTAACAACAGGGAGTGAGGTGTGTTTTTGCACCGCCATGTCTGATGTAATGCAGTCGCATCAGCAGCATCTCGCAGTGTTTAGGCACAAGCGTCCTTTGGTTCATTTTAAATACCGTTGTGATATATTTCAACTTCTAAACGCAAATTCACTGCATTTGAAGCGGATCAAAACATTCTCACTTGTGGTTAAAAGTGCAAAAACACCTTTTCTGTACATTGCGTCACCCAATCGGATTTCCAGACAGCGTTTCTAGCTCCTTTGTCTGTCATAGCTAATGTGGCTGAATGTCTTCCAATCTGGTGGACGAATAGCGCATGTTAGTCAATGTTGTTGATTGTGTTTTAAGTAAAGTTACGGCTTTAAATCTGCCCACAGTTAGGCACAATGGTACAAGGGTACAAGAGTACAAGATCAGAAATTCTGGAGTAGATGGTTATCGATTTCATCAACCGCAGTGTTTTACGGATATTAATTTTATCGACGCCGAGGAGATATTTGTTTTCAGAACGGAAAGTGCTGAAAAAAATTGCGCTAAGCTTTTAGTTCGACGCGCCCAGGGTGCTCCCAAAGTGTTGAAACCGCAGACCACACGATTGCGAAGTGAGATAATTAATCAAGTAACTATGGCACCACCAAACGAACATAAATGACACTTGCACAATACACACACACAACCGCACACACACATACACACACACGCACACACACATGCATATATCGTGGCACATATGGGAATATGCATATTCACCGATGACTGTATACGCATATACGTATGCCACACATAAATATGAAACATGCATATATATATATATATATATATATATATATATATATATACACACATATTTATGCACATGCATATATATATGCACACACACATATATTTACCCACACATGCGTATGTTTGTGTGTGTGTAAATGTAGATTTTTCGTTTCTGGAATATTGCTTAAGTAGGTAGTCACTGTTATTATTTTAAACGTGTTTGAAGCGCATTATTTGATAACCTCATATAATTCTTCTCGTATATATTAATTTACAATGAAATTGTAGTAAATCACTATGCATTCCTAAAAATAAAAAACAAATGGTAAATCGTTATTTATTCAGTGATATTCCATTTTGTTCTTTGTGGTAAATGGTTCATTATAGTTAATGAGAATCACAAAATCGTAAAATCAAATACGGTTTGTTTCAACAATATGAGAGCATTTGATGAAAATTGCGGAAGATGATATTTCAGTTGCAATCTTCGTAATGAAGTCCAATAAAAAACAACTCGTGCACACGCACTCCCAATTTAGAACATACATACTTACACACATCCATTTTTATCGATCGATCGATCGATCCAATCATCCATCCATATATAAATTCATACGTACTCGTATATATGAAAGGGGTTGCGAGGTATTTGTAAATATATATTCGTGATATTGTACACCTACAGTCTATTTCCGTTATATTTCCTGACGTTAGATCTGTAATGTTTGCAATGGCTCACTGACTGCGGACCCAGAAAGGATAAATGAGGTATTCTGTGAACAATTTAAAAGTGTCTTCATCTCTCGAAAGGAACACACGTAGATAAAAACTCTGCTGAAATATTTAACATTGCAGCCCAGAGACCACAGTGGCAACCCAGCTTGCAACGGAACATGGACGCAATATACAAATGGACTGAAGTAAATAACATGCAGCGTAATACTGCAAAATTCCAAGAACTGCACTATCAGCTCACCAGTGCACCGCAACCAGCATATAGGAGACACGAAAGCACTGCAATCCCAGAATCACAGACAGTGAAAGACTTGAAGATCAGTATGTGCAACGTTGTATTATTCTATATGCACATTACAAGATGGTAGCAAAGTGCTGACAACTGGCAGGATGGATACTGCCCTTCAAGACAAGGGACCAAAAGTTATGTTGAACCTGTGGAGGTCCGTTGTGCTCCGATGCCTGGAGTACTGCTCTCAGCTATGGTCATTACATAATGCCAAATTAACAGCGGAACTTGAAGCGGTACAACGTCAACTACACTAAAACGAATGCAACAGTTCAGCAGATAAGCTTCAATGAGAGGCTGAAAACCCTACAACTTTACCGCATATAGCGAAGGTGAAACAGGTATATAATAATCTACATATCGAAAACTCTAGAAGGACTAGCACCTAATTTCAGCACGCTCTGTATAAATATCCCTATATAGAATGCAAAACCTACGAAACGAAACTATGGTGGGAATATATTTTAGAGTGAATTTTTATAATCAATTAAATCCTCTCGATGTTATATTTGTTCCTGCTCGTCAAATAAATGTTCTTTTCCTGATTTTTCTATTTTCTACGGTTTTAAAATGCAATTAAAGCCAATTAATGGAAAATAATGAAATTAAATCCCTTTGCTATCTGGCAATCGAAGCTGTAACTCTTTCTCTCTTTTTCCTTTTCTCAGACACAAAGGCCAAGAGTTCGGAATGGTAAATTTCCTTCTTTGCACAGCAGGTGAAGTTATCGGCCTACTCTATTGAACTCTCCTGTAATTTAATAATAGCTGACTCCACCTCCTAACATCGTTACAGGGACTTCATATTTCTACCGCAGTATTAACTGTTATACAATGGCCATGCATACTCTCAAAATAACAACACCACCACCAACAACAACAACAACAACAGCAATAATAATAATAATAATAATAATAATAATAATAATAATAATAATAATAATAATAACAATAATAATTCTTTCTACTGGAAGCACAAGGCCTCAAATCTAGGGGAAGGGATTAAGTCTATTACATCGACCCTAATGCGTAACTGGCACTTATTTAATCGACCCCAGTAGAATTTGAACTCAGAACTTAGCGGCAGACGAAATACTGCTAAGCATTTCGCCCGGCGTGCTCAGGATTCTCTCAGCTCACCCTCTTGATAATGATGATGATGATGATGATGATGATGATGCTCATAATGATGAAGTGAACTTCTAATGAAATATTCAAATGGCTTATGTCAAGATTCTTACACGAAAATACAAAATTCTTAAAGGAAGTGAAAAACCTTTCTCCAGTCGTAGTCCATTGAATTTAATTGAAATCGAAATATGGAGAGTAAAAACAAACAAACAAAAAATAAGAAACTAAAGGAAGCTAAAAATTTAATGTAAGAACCTCACACAATAAAAGAAAAAATCAAACAGCATTTTATAGCTTAATTTAACAACCATGTTCAAGTTTAATATTCATTGATTGTAAAGTAGGAAAGATTGTAAAGTCAGAATTTAGTAGTTTTCTTAACAAGAACAAAATGAACGAAAATATAGGCATAAAAACGAACGTCTATGCCTTCTCTGTCATGTTTAATAGATGTGTTTCCGTTATAACATATGCAGTAAAAAGTGTTATTAGAGAACTGTTCAGTCATGTATTTAGGTAATATGCATGTAATATAAAATTTAAATAATGATTACATAAAAACATAATTAATGGTCAAAACGAGAAGAAAAAACACGATTAAGAAGGTTAATCGTAAACTTTCTGTCATGGTGGTTGTGGAATCTCTTCAGAGTAAAAGAGAATTATTGGGAATTATAAGTTTAGTGAGAATGATTTGCGGGGACGACCGTATTTTCTGCAAACAGCAGTAAAAATCAGTAAAAAGAAAATGTTGTGCTCCCCATGAGACTCATTTCTCTCTTTCACACATACAGACACATGAACGCACACACACACACATACCTTTGTGTGTGTTTGTGTAAAGGTAAGATCCAAGGATCAAAGTGTAAGAGTTAGCGAGCTTGAAGCAGCCCGTAGAAGATATAAAAAACTTTCACGAAAAATAGTGATTGGCGCAGAAGGTTGCGATATCTTTCCCCTATCGAAGTACGATAAGTTGAAGAAAAGTTATTTTATAGTTCACGGTTAACAACTGGGGATGTTGTATATCCGAACAGATATAAAAAAATTAGGAAATTAAGTAGATAAAATCCAGGCTAAATTTATGTCGTAGCTAGCGAAACCCCGGAAGTAGTAATTATCCAAATGTGGGATAAACCGCAAGCGAGGTTTCAGACTCAGGTTACTTTGATTACATGAAGTTTACAGTGTCATTAGTAGATCCCGAGCAAACTCGCAGGAGATTCGATCGCAATATATATATATATATATATATATATATATATATATATATATATATATATATATATATATATATATATATATATATATATATATATATATATATATATATATATATATATATATATATATATATACTGTTAACTAGTTAGGTAGATAGATAGATCTATGTGTGCTAAACCCGTTCTAAATGGATAAGGTTCATATATACATCTTTTTTATGTTACGTATATGAATTTAAATCATTTTAATATACTTCTCTTTACACTTTGTATACGTAGATTTTCTTACACCTATTTTAGTTATAATATTCCTTTCTAATTCTGGCATATGACCAACATTTTGCTAGAGAACGTGTAAACAATACGACTACTCCATTTTTCTTATTTTCAATGTTTAAAGGGTTAATTTCTGAGAATTCGAACCTAAATGGTAAAGAGCCGTAGCACATATATCACTATATTTATTTTGGTAGTGTCGATTAACACTTTTGACAATCTAACATACAGATCTCAATGAAAAAATAAAGCGAACTGATGAGTCTTTTTTTCATAATGAGAACACTGAGAAGTGCTAATCCCAACAGGGGAGCCATTTCAATAGCTGAATCCATACATGAATGGAAATTCGAATAAAAGAACCGAACATTGTGGTAACGAGAACAACAGCAACAGTAACATCATCATCATCACCATCAAAAAAAAAAATAATAATAATAATAAAGATTTATAGAACACGGAAGCATTTTTACAACGATAAATTTACAAGCGAAACAAATGTTTTTAAAATCTTCGTGAAAACAGCACAAATATGCTTTCAGTTTTATGTCCAATTTGAGGGAATCACAAGGAATAAATTACTAATTCACACGATTTTATTCGAAATTGCGCTTTGGGAATAAAAATGAACCTGGAAAGAAAGGTTACATAAAGAAAAAAATATTGGATTCATCGCACCTGCTTTGTTTCGTATCTGTTTCATTTTCATATCAGAAGTGGGCGCTAATAAATTTAATGAGGGGAGTCAAGATACGTTAATGAATTAAAATCACACTTTCAATTATGAGAAAAAGATTATTTTTCTAAAATATTAATTTTTTGTCAAGAGACGAAAGGAAGACAACCTCTGAATAAATTTTAATTCAAAATAATCAGATATTAACTTCATTAAGGTATGAGAATAAATATTCTGGACGTTGTTTATACTGTATTACACTTCCTCAAGAGCTTAACATTTCCAAAGAATTAACAATAAAATATCACGTTGTTTGAGAATTAATACTTATCTCTTCCTGCTGTATAACCATACCGAACAAGAGGACAGGAACCTTATCAACAGCTGCCAGTTTTATGACTTGCCCAGAATATGTGGACTGTAACCAATTTAAACCATATTGGTTTCAAATTTTGGCGCGAGGCCAGCAAGTTCGGGGAAGGAGAAAAGTCCTCAAAACCAGTCCTCAACTAGTACTTATTTCATCGACCCCCGATTGTATGAAAACTAAAGTCGACCTCAGAACGTAAAGGCGGACGAAATGCCGCCAAGCGTTTTTCCCAGTGTGCTACCGATTCTGCCGGCTTGACGCGTTAATCTCGAATATCATATTGAGAATGTTATCGTAGTGGAAGACAAAACACTTCGTGGATATAAAATACAGAATCTCTCTTAAGGAAGTCTTACTTTCTCTTTTGAGGATAACACTTTAATTCTTTGCGAACAGTCTAACAATTGTACCGCATCCTGTTTGTTACATTTCAATCTTGAGTAGAAATCCTATTTTCTCGCTATAAATTAGATTCTTTGTTTCATTTAGTCATTTCGTCGGTTATTTTCTCTCTTCGTCTCTTTATTTTTCAATAAGTTTGTTTAATGCATATTGTTTAGTATTTTCGTCTCTTCGAGCTCTTCACAGCAGAGTAATGTTTTAGTCGTTTTTTTTCTTTTTGTTAAAAAGAAAATGAAATGAACCAAAGAAAACTTAACGAAAATAAAAAGCCACAAAACCACAGATTTACTCACAAAGAATGCTTGCTGATTTCATGTAGGTTGATGAGAAACAAGCAGCGAAGAAGAAAACAAAGACAAGAAACGGTTATATTCAATTTAGCGTTAATTACCCAGTATCTCCCAGTGGGATATAATCTATAACGATTAAAGCCGGTGGATATTGATGCTCATTTGAATTACCTAATTATTCCAGTTTCGTTCCTCGTAATTGTATTTTTTAACACATTTTTCTCCTTTTATTTTCTTTTCTTATTTCATAGTTGAAAATATGATTCGTGTCAAAAGCCTTTAACTTGTATATAATAAACACACAGATTTCGCCGAGCAATTTCTCAGTAAATCAAATTAATATCCGTCTGGTAAATTAACGCATCTGGCAAGGCATTACAGAATATATTTACCACCTTGTTGTACTGATTGGTAGCATTGTATCAACCAGGAATAATCTCAGTCGGTTCTCTGCAGGGTATTCACAATGGTAACGTTCTTTTCTTACACAGGATTATATATTATATATTCTTTGTTTTACATATATACATATATACATATATATATATACATATATATATATATATATATATATATATATATATATATATATATATATATATATATATATATATATATATATATATATATACATATATATACATATATATATATATATATATATATATATATATATATATATATATATATATACATACATATATATATACTTATATACTTATATATATATACATACATACATATATATATATATATATATATATATATATATATATATATATATATATATATATATATACATATATATATATATATATATATATATATATATATATATATATATATATATATATGTATATATGTATATATATATATATATATATATATATATATATATATATATATATATATATATATATATATATATATATTCATATAGTATATCATATTTTATTATATTTTATATGTAGTCTTTAATTATATATGTGGCAATAGATTTAGAAAAAGGGAGTTTGAAGACGAGTAGGGGAATGGGTGTGATTCCAAAGATGGAACTGAAATTGAAATGCCTCCAACAGAGAAACTGACATTAAATAACGGCCATTTTTACCGATTTTTCTTTGTTGTCTCAATTCTGCACTGATTTAAAAACACACTTTTGTAATTTTATTGGAAACATGGAAACTAGGAATTTGATTTTCTGCCATATAGCTAAGTCTGTGAGATAGTTGGAATGTAGTTGTATAACCTGTTAGACATAGCAGCTAAATTAAGTTTTGATTTTTTAATATCTCACCTTAGAAGTGTTATTATCACTCCCCGGATGAGAGCGGCAATCTTGCAGATGAAAATATGATTCGAATCAAAAATCTTGTTTGCGCGTCGGCCAAAATGCTAAGTGACATCTTTTCCTCTTTTATGTTCTGAGTTCAAATGATGCCGAGGTCGACTTTGCCTTTCATATTTTCAGGATCGATAAAGTTAGTACCAGTTAAATACTTCGCAGTATTTTCGGGTCTTTTGGGCGATATTTTAGTAGAACTGTTAGCATCTCGGACAAAATGACTTGAGGTATTTCATGCAGTTCTTCGCATTGTGAGTTCAAATCTCGCTGAGACCAATTTTACTTTTCATCTTTCAGAATCAGTTTATTCAGTTGATGCTACAAGCTCGGCGGAATTTGAACTCAGAACGTCTTTAAGACAGACGGACGAAATGCCACTAAGCATTTTGCTTTGCGCAATAACGACTCTGCCAGCTCGCCTCCTTAAATTGGTGGATAAATAATGCCAAGAAGCTTTTAAAATTTTTGTTTTGTTAAACAATAACTCCGCTAACAATATTTCTCGCATTTTCATCTCTAATATGTACTTTATATCAAATACAACAACAACAACAACAATTACATTCTGAATTGTAGTAACAGAATAAGCATATGCGCTTCACGAGAAAGAGTTGCGATTTTACCGTGTGTGTATAAACGAATAAACGGCTGAATAGTCAAAAACTGGAAGGATATCGACCAGCTTGGCGTGATAAAAACTGACCTGTGGCCACACTACAGCGAAGGTGACGAAAACGGCAATAATGAGGGATATTTAAAGGTAGGAATGACGTATTATATTATAAATCAATGCTTAAGATGGCTTCACAAATATGGCCGATATGATTTGATGAAAGGAACGGCAAATATCTATTAAACTGCTTAGTACAATAATACTTGCCTTTCAAATCAAAGCAACATACTTCACCACTGCATATCTACATTTAAAGAAATGGCAAATCTGGGAGAGTAAAAGGCTTAATGTTAGCCAGGGTATTAGTGACGCAAATGAAGGGAATGTTTAAATAATTCTCAACGCAGCTGCATCTTAATTATATTCAGAAAACCGTGATTCAATTAATACATGGCTAACGTTAGAAATACCAATGACGGCTAATGGCTTAAAAATAGATCCGTTAATTCGATCAGCTTAAAACTGCGCAGTATACTTCGTTGCATAATATTATATACGCCATTTTGGCTGGAAGGAGGATCTCTGCATATAATAGGGAGATAATAGACATGTTAGGCTGCGTTGTTGATATTTAGCCCCTGTTAGCTTGGACTGTGTAAATATCTATGATCCGACAGCGATAATCACTAACTGGTATTATATTTTTATCTATTTATGTAACTATCCATCTATCAATCGATCGATCGGTCGATCCTTGCAACCATACATCCAACCCTTCATCCATCCATCCATATATCTGTACATATACATATAAATATATACATATAAATATATGTACACACACGCGCGCGCGCACACATATTCTTCATTTGTTTCAGTCATTTGACTGCGGCCATGCTGGAACACCGCTTTTAGTCGAACAAATAGACTTCCAGTACTTATTCTTTGTAAGCTTAGTAATTATCCTATCGATATCTTTTGCCGAACCGCTAGGTTACGGAGATGTAAACACACGAACATCAGTTGTCAAGCAATGGTAGGGGGACAAACACAAACACATACACACATACATACATATATATATATATATATATATATATACATATATATGTGTGTGTGTGTGTGTGTGTGTGTGTGTGTGTTGGTATCCTGCACATGCCCGTTCATAATACTCCATCGCAGAATGCTAGGTGCAAGGTTTTCCAAGGTTTTCCAGGGAGCACATAGGAAGAACAAAACCGTTGTTACATGAACATGGATCTATCTTCTTGACATAATGTTTTGCGCGTTATGATATTGCACCGACCTGTCTCTATTTGATTTTAATACCAAGTTAGCAGAGCATATTTGAGTGAAATTTAGCCATTAATTTGTGTAGCCTGATCGAATATTGAGCTCCTCATTGTCACAGTTCGCAGATTTTCTTGAATACAACTCTTTGCTGAAATTTCAGATTTTATATAATTTAATGTTTGACTGTTACACTTGACTGTATTTCCATTCAATATTGGAAACGAGCAGATTTGAGTGAAGCTTAACTATTAATTTTGGTAGCCTGATCGACCATAATGCTCCCCATTGGCCACAGTTTGCAGATTTTCTTGAATACATCTCTTCGCTGAAATTTCAGACTTTGTATAATCTAATATTTGACGTTGTACAATTGATTGTATTTCCATTCGATATTGCAAACGAAAATTTCGTCCGGTCGAGATGCGTTCCTATTTCATTTATTAGTCTTCAGTCAATTTTGATTCGACGATCTTAACCTCAGATAACTTCGAACCAACTCCAACAGATTCCATCCAAATTTCCAGCTTCATACAGTACAGATGAGTAGGGGTTTCCTTCATGTTCAAGAATTTAGGCTGCGATTGATATCATTTCTACAAAGTGTAGTAATTACATGCAAGACCTTTCGAAAACTCATTGCTACTTCTATTTTATGATTTTCTGTACTATTTCCGTTGACATATTCTATTTATCGTGTACATTAGCAACCCCAAGATTCACTGGAAAACAATTACTCAAATTTAACTTATGTTGAATTGAACCTGGAACATGTGAGAGTGAAGCGACCTATTACACTACGTTCACAACTCTATCTAACCCTACATGACAGCGGATTTCCTTCGTTCAAGATGAGAATCAACTAAATTATCTGCCCCTGAATTAGTGTAGAAATTATTTGTCGCTGAATTCTGTAGGAAAGTGTCCATTCTCAGACCAAATGAGCGTGAGACAGTATGGACGCCAAAGTAGAATATTTTGACTTATAGGTACAGGCTACTCCCAAGAGCATCGGCCTACCAAATTTATATCCAATAGATGGATCCGATGCAATAGAAAATGATATGCATAGTTCCTGAACTAGGCGCGAACGTAGGAACTCGCTGTTTCGATGCCAACTTGTTAACAATTCACTGATGCTGCACCTACATAATTATATACGATGCTATGACTAAATCATGCTGCGAGACACATTTATATCATTTTAAAATTAAAGACACTACGCGCATGTGCGAAAAGTAAAATATTTTAATATCTTCCTCTGAATCATGAAATATTAAAAATATTTCAAAATATAAAAAAAGAAAATATCACGTAATTATAGGAAGTAGGATAATTATTGTGGACAACTCTAAAATAATTAAGTTTGTTTGTTTAACACAAAAAAACACACATATATAAAAATAGTAGAAATTTATATTAATTTATTGAATACGATAAGACATTAAGTAAGGTTACGGCCACTGAACTGTTAAATTTTAAATCGAACAGAAGCAGACTTCTGAATGATAGAAAAATAAAAAGTTAGAAAAATAATACGATTAATTAATAATAATGAAGTAATTATTAACAGTAATGTTTTATAGTTCGGTATAATACATAGAATGTGAGAGTAATTAAACTAAAAATAAAGCGAAAAAAGTGACATATTTATAGATCTAAAGAAGTGAGTTAATTCCACCAAATTCCGTGTGACTGCGTGAATATTATCGATGTGAACGGGTATGTAAAGCTTTATAGATATCACAGTTGATAAAGCACTAAATTATCAGCCGAAGGTTGCGAGTTTGTGTACCAACCTTGTTATTTTTGTCGTATTGTATCAACAACTGAGACATTCGACTAACATCAGCCAATGAAAAAGCATTTGAATAATCGCTCACGCTACAAGAAATAGCAGCTATATAAACCTTTATTGGAGAGATTTTTTGTTGCTTTAAAACGGATAAGTGTATATTGACGTATTTGATAATGTATTCCTAGTTAGCTTTAAATGATCAGTGTGATTATGAATGGAGTACAGGTATGGTTTCATGGTGAAGGAGTTCTCTTCACGGACGCATGATTCACAGTTGGATCCCTCTGCGAGGGACACTGAACAATATTCTTCTATCGATTTCAAATAGCTCAAATGTGAACAAGAACTTTCTCTTCATATGATAGGTATCATTCTAGTATAGACAAGAACATTGAGGAAACCCGACCCAAATGCGTAGCGTTAAAATGTCTAGAGGTCGTTCGCACCCATTCACACATACACAAGTACACACATAAAATCATATATATATATATATATATATATATATATATATATATATATATATATATATATATATATATATATATATAAATGATATTAAATTTCCATCACTTGAAATCCAGAAATGAAAAAAATATTCATAAACCATATCGAAACATATTTCGAATAGTCG
>NC_142947.1:1412590-1417590 GCF_046866305.1 Octopus bimaculoides
GACGTGGTCGTAATATCATAGCTGAAATGGTGTGACACAATATCCTAATCATATATATATATATATATATATATATATATATATATATATATATATATATATATATACATATGAATATTAAGAGGTTGCCGAAAATTTCCTGGCATTAAGGAGATCACGAAAGCGCTAGTTAGAAGCCCAACATTCGGTGGTGTTCTTTTACAGAGCTTAGAGAGACTGCAGGACCGCTACAGTAAATGTGTGGATCTGAGAATCGAAGGGGTCAAAGAAAATCATAATTAACTGATCCTCCTGTATTTTCTTTTACTCAAAGCCACAAACTTTTTAGCACACGCGCGTATGTTTTGACAGAAACAGCTTTAAGTGTAAGCTAAGCCAAATGGTAAGACTGTTAAGGAAAGAGAGGAAGTGTAAACGAGAGAAAACGACAGAAATTGTAACAGAGGGCGAAATCCGAATGCTGTTGGCAACAGTGTCACTATTTTATACATATAATATAACGTTATTAAGTACATCCGCACCTATCTCAATTATATGCATACAAAGAATTGACCCGTTCGATTTATTTCCCTTGGGCACTTTTTTTTATTAGTATAACGTATTTTATACGGTTGATACATTCATGTATATATAACTTTGTAGCCACTAATATACACTCCTGTTTTTCCTTTCTTCATCTTTCTTCCTTCCATTTAACCTCTCTGTCTGTCTCTCTCTTCATTTCTCTATCTCTCTCTCTCCCACTCTCTCTCTCCTACTCTCTCTCTCCCACTCTCTCTCTCTCCCACTCTCTCTCTCCCACTCTCTCTCTCCCACTCTCTCTCTCCCACTCTCTCTCTCCCACTCTCTCTCTCTCTCTCTCTCTCTCTCTCTCTCTCTCTCTCCTCACATAATTGTACATACACACATATATATATATATATATATATATATATATATATACACCAACATACATACATACATATAGATAAATAGATAGCTAGATAATAGTACATAATTTATATTGTAAATATAATGGAGATAAATATATATATAAATATGTACAAATGTAAGCATAAATATATATATTTATGTGTGTGCGTGCGTGAGAGTATGTGTGTACCTATATGTATGTATGTTTGTATGTATTTACGTATATACCAACGTGTCTTCCTCTTTTTTTATTCGTTTGTCAGAATAAATTTGCATTTGCGTCAATTTTGTCGAAAGCTGTAGAAAATGAAAGTGGAATTTATGGCATGTCTGGTATTGGAAACTGTCGAGTTGTTACCATCGGACCTCTTTAACATATACATAGATACATTTACTCACACACATACACGAACGCAAACACATACAGATACACACACACATATATACATATCTATAAATATATGTATAGAGTGTTAGGGGTGATATATATATAGAAAGAAAGAGAATGAATGCCGTTATTTAATTTCTTTACATATATATATATATATATATATATATATATATGTATATATATATATATATCAGAATGTGTTGGTTGAATAAAATACATCTTAGTGCGGAATTAACTGAGAAGCGTAAAAGAAAAAAGTGCAGCATACCAAATTTAACTGCATTGCAAATGTTAGGTTTCCCGAACAAGAATGCAATTTCCATATGCATTCTATTAGATACTTGTATTTGTTTCTGTTAATGCTTTCCTAAAAAAAAAAAAATAACAGAAACAGAAACTGAACATTTATTGATGACGTTTCTGGGTGTTGATGTGTTGCACGTTGAATTTATATTACGTGTGTATTCGTGCTCCTGTGTGTGTCTTTATATATATAAGTACATGTTTTATTAGGGGAATATTCCCCCGATTCTAAGAAGATTTTGCTTCACTTCGTTTCATACAACCCAGCCAATAGACCATCACATAGTGAATATATATACGCATGTAAGTATATATACAAATATATATATATATATATATATATATATATATATATATATATATATATATATATATATATATATATATATATGTGTGTGTGTGTGTGTGTGTGTGTGTGTGTGTGTGTGTATATATGTATCTATGTATGTATGTATATGTAGGTATGTATGCCTCAAATTATGACACTAGCATAGTGTATATATGCAGATGTAATTCCCTTCTCACACATGGAAGCACACGCATGCCAGGGCACTCGAACTATATAATGCACACATAAATACATACGTATGCATATATACAGACGTATACCTACATACATACATACATACATACATACATACACACATGCATTTATTTAAATATATGTATATGCGTGCGTGTGCATACATGCGTATCTGTATATGGACAGGCACATATACATGCACATGTATATATATATATATATATATATATATATATATATATATATATATATATATATATATACACATATACATACATATACACACACATAATACTATTGTAGGAACTGCATGATTCTATGGTCTTTCATCTAGGTAGATAGAAAGAAAACGGAGAGAGGGATATAAATAGTATGAGAGTCTTATATATACACACATATATATGTATACACACATACATACATACATACTTACATGCATGCATAGATACATATATACATGCAATTTGACGTACTAACTCGGATATTTCCATCCCTCCTCCACTTACAGTTCGTGGAGTTAAGAAGTGCGCCATTTTGAATATCATTATCTTTCTCTCCGTTGGCGAGATTGGCCAACCAATAATGTGTAACAAGCATCTCATTGCACGATGCTGAAAAACCTATGCCAAGCCATTTATCATCCTTTATGTTCGGTTCGGGAATCTTCTACTGACAGCGGCATATGAATTGAGCATTAGGCTGTTTTGATAGTTTACTTAGCCTTTCTTCATCTCCCAGTGAAAGCTTTCTTTTGCATAATATTCAAAAACGAGAGAGCCGGACATCAGTTGGGAGTGTTCTTTTTTATAGTAAATAGATTCTCGTTACGGCTATAAATTTCTACGCTTATTGTTAGCCAGTACATTGAACAATGCACGTATTCTACCCCATTACCAAGATTTTTTATTTTGTTCCTAATTATTATTTACCAGCTAATGCTGTTTGTTAAATGGCCTAGGTTACTTCATACTTAAGGCTACTTCACAATGGTTTGTTCTTTGCGATTGCTAACATTTTACTTAGTCAAGTGTTAGATATATCTATATATTTTGCTATATCCTTTAGTGGCGAGAGAATATAAGCCGTTCATTTTATGTAGAGAATAGAAGACCGATCCGTCCCCAATGTTACTTTAGAATCAAGGCACAACAGAGCCCCACAGGAGCAAGTGCAAAAGATTGGCTTTCCCTGATGAGAAGGTTACAATTTTAATATCAAAGATCCCTATGGATAACACAGGTTGTAATCCTTTGAAACATATGTAGGAATAAAGTATGCAATTATAACATGCGTTTTCTCCATTACTTAAATTCTTAAATATACTCAAATACCCAAGATTTCAACGAGTTCCTGTCTTAAAAGCAGGAACTAAACCACAGTTATTTTGTGTTCTTTGCTACATTGGTTTCTATTAACCCATTTATTCTATCAGAAGAATTTGTATTCTTTAAGATAGAAGAAATACACATAATTATATATATATATATATATATATATATATATATATATGGGAGAATATACAAATAATAACAACAGACGAGGACAGGTGATGTAAATAACAAAAGTATATATTAGTATGACGCTCGGGAATACGGAAAGTCTTTGACGTTTCGAGCTACGCTCTTCAACAGAAAGAATACGGAGACAAGGAGAAAAACACGGAGAAAAAAAATTGAATAGTGTTCAGTCAACATATATATATATATATATATATATATATATATATATAGGTATGTGTGTGTTCCTGTGTGTCCGTGGAGGCGCGTGGCTTAATGTTTAGGATATTCGGTCCACGATCAAACGGTCGCAATCTCGATTGTCTGCAGCACGTTGTCTCCTTGAGCAAGACACTTCATTGAACGATGCTCCCGTTCATACAGCTGTCAAATTGAGTTGTGCCTGCATTTCAAAGGAGCCAGCCTTGTCGCATACTGTTTCACTTTGAGTCTCAATGACAACTAAGATTAAGGTATACATATCTCTGGAGAGCTCAACCACTTGCCCGTTAATATCCCCGAGCAGGTGGTTCCGTTGATTGGATCAACTAGAAAACCTGTCATCGTAAGTGACGGATTGCGATATAGTAATAGATATATCTACATATATATTTATATGTATATACACGTATATATGTATATATGTATATATATGCATATATGTTTATATATATATTTATATGTATATACATGTATATATGTATATATGTATATATATGCATATATGTTTATATATATATTTATATGTATATATATATGTGTGTGTGTATATATATGTATATACAAGTATGTATATATTTGCGTGTGTATATGTATATATATATGTGTGAGTATATATATTTGTGCGGTGAAGTGTAATTAAAATATTCGTGATAACTGGTGCAAATAGTTGACAATAAACAAATACATTACAATTATGTAAATTAAATTACAATGGTCATTGCAAGATATATTAAGAATATAAATTAAATAAAAACTTGCACTTATTAATATTGATTTCTCGTCTAATTAAATATGAACGTTGGTACTACAACTGTAATAGAAGACAAATTTGTATGGAAAAAAACACAGCTAATTTACACAAATTTACTTACTCCGAATACATATAGACATAAACATATATATATATATATATATATATATATATATATATATATATATATATATATATATATATATATATATATATATATATATATATATATATATATATATATATATATATATATATATATATATATATATATATATATATATATATATATATATATATATATAGTACATTTGTTCCCTTCACCTCATACTCTCATCGCTTCCCTCCACGTTGTTCCAATCATCTTTTTGAAATCATCTTCCCACCTTTGGAGGTCTTCCG
>NC_142947.1:1425090-1427590 GCF_046866305.1 Octopus bimaculoides
AATATAAAAAAATAAAACAAATATTGAAATCGATGGTTTTTGCATACATGTATTTAATCATGCTCAAGCTCTTACGGTATTGATCACTTACTAATCGATCATCTATAAATATATGTGAGACTGATAAGTTTTACTTTGATCAGGGAATTCCCGAAACATAATGCAAAGAAAAAGGATGCAACATGCCGATATATTATGCAACAAGGCGGCATCAATAAAAGCGTTTATCGGCAAATCAGCAAGACATTCCACTGTGACGTACCGCTTAAACATGCACTTACGTGCTTTTGTGATGTTTATTTGAATAACGTCACTCACGCATTAGATCATAGGTGCATATATATCAGTATGCACACACACACACTCAAACATTCAGACACACATATTTGTAAATATATATATAAATATATATATATATATATATATATATATATATATATATATATATATATATATATATATATATATATATATATATATGTGTGTGTATATATCTAGGTGTCTATATATTCATGTATATATATATATATATATATATATATATATATATATATATATATATATATATATGTATGTATGCATATATGCATGTATTTTTTAAAAAGTAATATATATATATATATATAATATGTATAATACGGAACTTGTTTTGGGAGATTTGGACAAGAGGATATCAAGTAGTGATGCAGTACGACTGTTTCAAGCGAATCCATTTAATTGAACAATGCAATCATTACATCAAATTAAAAGCAGTTGCACAAATCAATAAATGTTTATAATAGATAAACACACACATTTTACCTATTTGGTTATGATATCATTTCAGAAAATGTTTAATTTTTTTTTTTTTTATACGACATAACAACATTGTTTATAAACAATCACCCATAGTGCCCCAACATAAAATGTCCTCTATATTAACATCTTAGCTTTCTTAGCTGCTTGAGAAACGCATAAAGAGAGATTTATGTACGAGGGAGCGTATAAAAAGTTCTGAGCCTCTAACGCCGTCGAGCCTTGAAGTCTTGTACTTTCATCAGAAGTCTTGTACCATGTTTTGTTTTTTGAGGCTCAAGACTTTTCATACCCCCCCCCCGTATATATGTCTCTCTCCCTCTTACTCTCTCTCTCTCTCTCAATATATTTGTCTATGTGTGTATGTGTGTGTGTGTGTGGGGGGGGTGTAATACTTTACTGTAGCTCTTAGATTCGTCTCGAGCAGGAATTTTCATGAAATTTACTTTGTACGTAACAGCGGAGCTAGTCATTCAACCATTCTTTTTCCTTTTGTTTTGCGGCAGATTCGAACGTGAATATAGTGTCTATTATTGTATGTGATTGCCGGAGATTATCTGCTAATTCTCGACGATGCGTGTTCATAATGCATCTTGTCTATTTGCCTATGGGTACTACACTCTTTCAACAAGCACACCAACTCATGTCTAGAGAAACTTGCAGAGAAGATATTTACCGATGTGGTGTGTTGAAGTTCCTTTAGGTCAAATAATCGCACGTGTTGTGGCCGTACGTTGTCTAAAATTACAAGTTTCTAGCTGAGAGAATACAACAGCAATCAGATATCAATGTTCAGATCTGCCAAAATAAGTTTATAATGTATAGACACATTATTATTTAGATTCTCACTCTGTTGCGTACAGTCCATGAATAATTACCAAATTATCGGACATCTGCAGATGTCATCACCCATAAGCAAATAACTTATTCGCTGATTTCCATAAATTCGAATCAATACTTTTGTTTAGTTATATCGATCCGTTATGATTTTGACTGAGGAGACACACAGAAAGGCCGAAATACCGCGCTGTATTTAAGTCTCGTTACATCAATTAAGTTATGTTATGGGCACGCACCGTTTAGTGGGAGGAGGAGTTCTCAAATGATAAAGTAGAACGGTGATAAGGATATTAGAGACCGAATATGTCGGAACGCATAGGGAATCAATGGATACGTTATTTATTGTTTAGCTTCATTCTTAATATTTTACGATGATTTTGCGCGCACAGCACCACGTACAAGCATGTATTTCTTCGTCTGAGAATGATAGTAAATGCCTCTGATATGAACATTATTACAAAGAGAAACTTTGAAAATGTAGGAAAACAACAACGAAAATACGAAAACTGCCTTTAGATATTGCTAAGAAAATGTAACTAGAGACAATGCTGGCGGGGATGAAGGAATGGAGTTTGATTCTCAATTTATAGAAGGTAACATTTTTCTGTTTTTGGGGACACAAGGAGAACAAAATGAGAGAAAAAGAATGCGGTAAGACAATGAAAGAAACAGACAGATAGATAGATCGATTGATCGATCGATCGATAGATAGACAGATAGATAGAGAGAGAGAGAGAGAGAGAGAAAGGGAGAGGGAGTGTGTGTGACGGCGAGAGGGACAGATAAAATGATTGATTGATTGATTGACATTGATTTGCTAATTGATCGAATGATCGAAAACGTAATAAAATTTACACGAATATAT
>NC_142947.1:1430090-1440090 GCF_046866305.1 Octopus bimaculoides
TGGGCGGACAAGCACACACACACACACACACACACACACACACACACATATATATGTATGTATATACATAGATACATACATTATATATATATATATATATATATATATATATATATATATATATACGACGGGCTCCTTTCATTTTGCGTCACAAAATCCACTCACAAGGCTATGTATATTTAACATTAATTCATATGCGTATATATAAATACATACATAGCGATATATACATACTATTCATGGATCGCATTCATAGACACAACCGTATGCATACACGCAGACATATATAGATATTCCCACATACATGCATGGAAACGCACACACGTGTGTACCTGTTTTCCATTATACGTCTAACTGTATGTGAGCATCAGTCTTAATATTACCTTATTACCGTAGCATTGATTCAAGCACGCCAAAAGACTAGCAGCAGACACGCACACACATACACACGAATAGAAACTCCGCTATGCACTGAATAAAACAGGCTGTTAGAAAGCGCAGAGTTTGTAAATCACGTGATTGATTTTAAGCCAATCAATTAGGAACATCTACCGAACAACGATATCAAACAAACAGGCAGTCATTTTTTATATACAAAAGAGCAAATATTCTGCAACCGCTTTCACACTTAAATAATTCATTTGTTAATTTCGCTTTTAAAGAATATCACGGATGAGTGATTACTTTTGAGCAATCAATCCAAGAAGAGTAGATGTAAAATGTTAAAAAACAAAAGACATTAAGTTAAATATTTTGTGTGTTAAACTCTCTCTGTTGAAACTCGTGACATTAAATGAACGTGATAGGTATACGATAGACAGAGTTTTCGCCATCTTTTGTCTTTTTTATTGGCGCGATTTATTTTTGGTTTTTCTTTTTGCCGTTTGAGTTCCTTATTTTAGTAACTGTGGAAATGCCATGCTGCCGCACCGGCTTGGAGAGGGATTAGTTGATCAAGTCTAGGCCCCAGAAATTGTTTTTCAATCTGGTTCTTCTTTTAATTGCCTTTTATTATTTGTAGAACTGTTATATTGCGGAGATGTAGACAAAGGTACGCTGGTTGTCAAGCTGTCGTGAGGGCGATCTGGGACATGCACATGCCTACATCTGCGTGAGTGCACACATATACATTTTCATATATATATATATATATATATATATATATATATATATATATATATATATACTTGATTTGTGGGTTACCAAGGCGGCCAGTTACTTCATGTAGAGATCGCTGTACAATGGAAATGTTGGTACACATCTCCATTGTACCGTGTATATACATATATATATATATATATATATATATATATATATATATATATATATATGCATGTGTGTATATGCATGTGTATACGACGGGCTTGCATACATGTTTGGTCTACCCAAAATTGATTCACATGATAGTAGATGGTTCAGGTCTTTACATGAAAACTGCAAAAACTATATAGAATGACAAAAAGTAAAATACAGAACATGCAAGACACCCTTACTGCTATATTTTTGCCTAATGATTCTTTATACAAGTGAGTATGTGTGTGTTTGCGAGTGTGCGTGTGTGTGTGTGTGTGTGTGCATATGCACTTGTGTGCGTGCGTTGAGACAAAAAAAATGTCTCATTTCCCTATCTTGAGTCTGGAGGACGGATAATTATTTGTAATTATATTCTTCAATGCATAAGTAGATCGATTTGAAAGACATCACATTTTGCAAATTCATTTTTTTTCCACCGATTTTCCTCCTCTCTCTTATGAAGAGAGGAAGCGATAACCAATTTAATGGACTATCTCGCTGCCAATATTCCTATAAGCTGTTCATTAATAGCCGTTCATCTTTTTTATGTGCTCTCATCATATATGGCTGGAGTTGAATATTGTCTGTCTTGAAGGTTTCCGGTTTTGCAGAAATGTATTTTTTCAGGTCAGTTCCATTGAATATATATCTTCCTTACAAATACGATCTGATAATAATAATAATAATAATAATAATAATAATAATAATAATAATAATAATAATAATAATAATAATAAGAAGAAGAAGAAGAAGAAGAAGAAGAAGAAGAAGAAGAAGAAGAAGAAGAAGAAGAAGAAGAAGAAGAAGAAGAAGAAGAAGAAGAAGAAGAAGAAGAAGAAGAAGAAGAAAGACAATATTAATAATGATGATGACGAAGATGATGATGATGATGATGAAGATGATGATGATAATGATGATGATGATGATGGTGATGATGATGACGATAATGATGATATTGGCATGTGCTGCGCTCTCACTCTATGATGAGGATGTTAATAATAATAATAATAATAATAATAATAATAATAATAACAATGACGACAGTAATATTCATAATAATAGCAATATTAATACTATGAATGACACTAAAAGTAATGATGTACTAAAGATATAAATAAAATAACTTAAAATGAAATATAAAAAAAACTATGTAATTTTAACTGTAATAGAATAGCTGCTAAAAAATTTCTGCATTCAACCAACTGAATTTGATTAATTAAAATGAAGTATTAATTGCCGTTGTCATGTGAAAAGCCCATTACATTAATCACATACTGTGGTAAAGAACGCAAAGGGCGACAACTCAGAGTTTTAATTAATGATAATAATCGTTTCAACTATGGGTACAAGGCCCGAAATTTTGGGGGAGGGAGCTAGTCGATTAGATCGACCCCAGTACGCAACTGGTACTTAATTTATCGACCCCGAAAGGATGAAAGGCAAAGTCGACATCGGCGGAATTTGAACTCAGAACGTAAAGACAGACGAAATATCGTTAAGCATTTCGCCCAGCGAGCTAATGTTTCTTATTCCTTATTGCCCACAAGGGGCTAAACATAGAAGGAACAAAGAAGGGAAATCGAAATTACGACATTGTGGCAATATTGAGCAACAGCCAAATCACTGCGCCACGTGCCATCACAGTAAACCCAAGGCCTTGATCTAAATATTTTCACAAACTTAGTCGTCTACTTACTCTGACACACGCCTTCAGAATATTCTACGTGATCTTTTTAAGTGTAGTGTAAGGTGTAAACTTTACATTGACAACCTCTGTGTAACAAACCATACACGGAACTACTGGAAATAGCTGGATTAGCATCGATAGAATTTTCAGGTAACGGAAGTGTTAAATAATTTGTAACGGAGAATGAATTCTTTATCTAAAATACATCAAAGAGCTAAATATTCTCAAGTGTGTAACTTATAAAGAAAATTCTAGAATTACCATTCGCACAACGTCGTTCCTCTCCATAATGAATGTATCTGAAATTATTAATTACCATCATTAGTTACAATTCCGCAAATAAAGTTCAGGGAGAAGCAAATTAAGTGACCCCCCCCAGTATTTGATTGGTAATTATCTATCTATCTATCTATCTATCTATCTATCTATCTATCTATCTATGTATCTATCTATGTATCTATCTATGTATCTATCTATCTATCTATCTATCTATCTATCTATATATATATATATATATATATATATATATATATATATATATATATATATATATATATATAAATAAATATAGGCATATATCCATACATATATGTACATACCTACGTATATATGTATATGTGAATGCATATATGGGTAAAGGATATCGAAAAACCGTTAAACACAATGAGAAACGAAAACAGAAAACGAACATTTTTTCGAACAATGAAAAACCAAACAGAGAAACGAGACATGCAACATAAAGTGTATACACCTTCGTCAGTTGTCCCTGTTTCATCTACTCCAACACTGACCACCTTTTTCTTCTGGTTTCAAAATTTTCACTTACCGATCATGATTAAATCGAATAGGAATATTAATCTCCACCAAAACATCTAAGTTCTCATAATCGTAGAAAGACGCAAAATCACTCCCATTCCACTGCAAAATGGCGACCCAGTCCGAAAATATCATTGACACTCGGAAGTGTAAAAGTTAGAGTCGATGGCAAGGCAGATATAACAACCACCTTGAATATAATTTATCGTATCTATAGCTGAGTGGTTTCAGCTGCCAACAAACGTTCAGAAAGGCATTATAAATTTATCTCATCACGCTTTCGTAGAAGCTTCTAATCACATTTCTGCCCCAAACGAAATATTTTCTGTGTAATAATAACTTTACTGCTCCCATGTACTTTCTAGGAATGGTGTTGCTAGAAGAAGAGGGGGGAAAAGGATACGAGGCTTCGTATAACTTTTCCAAAATTAGAACTTGACCTTCATTACGACATGCTATGCAGCTGGATTCATCTCAAGAGATTACTCTAATACATAATCCGCAACGAACTCCAAAAGGATTGCCAAAGGTATGAATGCTAGATTTCCCGGTAGAGAATTGCGATCCGAGTCGATAATTGAACATTTTTACCTATCTTCTTTTATTATTAATTTATTTTCTTCAAGGTTTTGCAGAAACATTTATTTAGGATAAGAAAGATGTGTTTCGCAAACGGATGAAACAAATCCAAATATATTACAGTATTGGGTAATTTATTAACCTTCTGAGAAGAAGTCAGATTGACCCAGGTCAGAAACGTAAAACAAAACTTATTCTGGCAACTGATTACATAAACCATATTCCAGAACTCTCGTCTATTTTCTATGATATATAAAGAATTAAGAGAGACATTTTATAGATAACTACAGAATTGATGCATGTGTACAATATGTGATTATCTAATATAGATGATATATAACAAGTCGATGAGGGAATGCCACTACCGTAGGTTGTCCTGCTAGTAATAGCAAACGTATGTCTAACAAAAAAAATTACATCCTAACTGAGTAAATAAAGAAGATTACATCGTTATAATGGATGATGTAGTTCTTGATATACGAAAATAAAGCACGATATGATCTTGTGATCCGCAATGAGGATATATATATATATATATATATATATATATATATATATATATATATATATATAGGTATATGTATATTTATTATATGTATATGTATATGTGTATATATATATAAGCAAATATATCTATATATATATATATATAAATGCACACACATACATATATATGAACATATATATACACAAAAAACATACGCACAAATGTATAGTTACCTACATATGTATCTACAGGTGTGTGTGTAGCTCAACGCAATTATTTACAACTAGAGTGTATATGTATATATATATATATATATATATATATATATATATATATATCTACAGATGATAAGAAAACGTTATGTTTTCAATGTGGAGACAAGCACCCCACCCTCCAAAACCAGCATCCAGAGACTTGTTTCAGAGTCTTTGCTCATCATCAGAGTCATTGCGCATCAGGAAATGTGTCAAGTCCGAAAAGAAATGGTGTTTCCGAAGGCTAAATAACAGTAGCATTCTTCCTTTTTATGGGACTGTCACATTAAGTTGACAACATGCTATCACTTAAAAGAATTATAGATAAAATCTATTATATTGAAGAAAAAAACGGAGAATGACGGTGACATTACTGGAGATGCGCTGCCACTAAGCTTGAAGCTATAGTGACAAAAATTACTTATTTTTTTCATACTTCGGCTAAAGATGAAGACCATGTGACAGCACAATGAACACAGACGTACATTCATTTTAATGTGTATATGTACACATTACTGGTTGTTCATTAACTCACCTGAGTACAACAGCTCTTTGACAGATGTCTTTTCATCCTGCAGGATGTCCAAAATCATCCATCTCATCGAGCCTGTTTGGAAATGTTTCCAGTTCAGTAGCTGAGGCTCGACTAAAGGTCAAGTTTTGTTGAATTGCATTTTATCTGTAGCGCCCTCGAATAACGTCTGCGTATTTTCATACATACTAACAAATAATTATGTGTGCTACGAACGATTTATTTTTGAAAATTAACTGATATAATGTGACATTTTAATATAAGTTGAAATAAAAATAATTACGAGAGAAAATCCAAAGCAAAGAAACAAATAAGAACTGATTCTGAATATGAATAACCCAATGTACTGGTTTCTGTTTATGTTTCAAGACATACATCTGACATAAGTGCAATTCATTACGTCGGCAAAGAGCAATGAAAAGGAGAAAGAAAAAAGCATTTAGAGGACTAAGTATAAGAACTATAACTTCAACATTTATAACAATAGAAATAACAACAACAACAATTGCATAAATTTACAATAACAAGAAAAATGAACAAACAGAAAAAAATATATAGAAATGAGTAAAACCTACTAAGACATAATGATATATCAGAAAACGGAAGTAAACGTCTAGACAATGTGCTATATTAATATTAATGAAACCTGGTATCATGACCTCATTAGAAAACTTTAAAAATAATCATTGAAGTATAATGAAAAATTAAAATAAAGAAAAATAAAAAACGAAACAAAATGAAAGTGAACACTTCTAGTTTCACTTTCAGTTCCGGTTTTCAGTTTGAATAGATGTGAGCAAAAAGTATTCCATAATAAATTTAATAGATTTATAATTATAGATCAAAATTGTTCGCAGAGAATGGCTGGCGAGGGCTGTTCGAGTGATTGGAGTCTACATAGCCATTTTGTTGATACAGGTTTTTGTCTTACTTTAAATGGCATATGACTGTGTGTGTGTGTGTGAGTGAGTGTGTGTGTGTGTGTGTGTGTGTGTGTACAGGACGTCCCCAACTGTAAACAACATCAAGTACGAAAACAAGTACGAAAACAAGCGAGTTAAATACGCAAACAACGAGAGAAAATAATTGAAAATAGGGCAAATAACGCAAAGAACGACTCTTCATCAGTTGTCGGCTATCTACTCCTCATTTAGACCTGTATGTATGCATGTAAAATGTACGTATGTATGTATGTTTCATATATATATATATACAGTGAGAGAGAGAGTGTGTGTGTGTGTGTGAGAGAGAGAGAGAGTATTGTATAGGTATTACTACTAAGTTAACTTGTATTTAAAATGTTCGATTTAAACTGTATTTTCCAATATGATGGAGTGTTCTCCTGTTAACATGTTTCTTTATGCTTGTTTCATTTCTTTTATCTTAAATGTTTCTTTTCCATCAACGTATTTTGACCTTCTTTTCTATCTACCTGTTTTATGATTTCTTTATCTAGTATCTCCACATTAATCCTCCAAGTTGTTTTCGTATTTTCTTATTAAAATTCCACGCATTTTAATCTCACAACTGCCATGGGCAAATATCTTCTCCAACTCCAAAACACACATACACACACACAATTTCCTACACACATACACACACACAATTTCCTACACACATACACACACACAATCTACTGTTTGTACGGAAACTCTTCTATTTGATCTTGCATTCATTGTGAATAGATTTCACTCATCCAGAAAGAGAAAATGATTTATTTCATACTGTCAGTCTTTGAGATTATATCCATTCTTACCATTTCTTAGAAGCAGTGGTAAATATATCAGACCTACCACACACAAAAAGGAAACAAGAAGGCCGAGGGTCACTCTGTGACCCTGAAAGATTTCTCCATTGATCTTCATACTTCTAACTCCTTCACATTAATGGCATAAATTCATTTCCTATTTACGGACATTCTCTTACAATCAACTGTCTTATCTCCTCTGCTCACCCTTAAATCTCAGCCCATTCTATTATCCAGTGAGTAAAGGACCGTTTTCATAAGCCTTTTTCTAATCGAGCCATTACTATCGTTGTTCTTGCACTTGTTGTTCTTGTTTTCATTATCATTATTATTATTATTATTATTATTATTATTATTATTATTATTATTATTATTATTATTATTATTATTATTATTATTATTATTATTATTATCAGTAGTAGTAGTAGTAGCAGTAGTAGTAGTATTGGTAGTCTTAGTTGTTGTTGCTTTTGATAATGTTGTAGCGTCATCATCATGATCATCGCCGTCATCAATACCATTACAATTATTATCATCATCACCCTAATATCTCAGAAACAGCTGTAAGACTAACTTTCACTTTATAAATGCCCTGAAAATTCCACACGCCCTTGGCTTTGTTGTCTCATGTTATTTAAAATATATATATATATAGGCAGCTGTGTAGTGAAGTAGTCAAATATAAATAGGCAGATGTATTCTACATGAGAAAAATCTTGTATATAAATTCCAAGCCATAGGGAAATATATTTCTTACGTATGTATATATTGAAGCAGTGACTTGAATATATAGTACCATTAATTAAAATAGTACCAAATATGTTCTTTTCTGTATATATATATATATATATATATATAGATGAATACATATATGTATGAATGCATATATATATATATATATATATATATATATATATATATATATATATATACATATATAAATATATATACATATATATATATATATATATATATATATATATATATATATATATATATATATATATATATATATATATATATATATACATATATATGCATATATATATGCATATATATATACATATACATATATATGCATATATACATATATATAAGTCTGCACAAAACAACATTTACATAATACATATTTATTCTTTTATATACAATATATACCTACATTCTCATGAACATGCCTACGCACGCATACACATGCACGCGCACACACACGTACGCGTACACACATACACTCACACATTCACTCACATACACACACATACACACGCGTGCACATGCATAAAAATCATGCACCGAAATCTTTATGAACCACACAGTATTAGCATCGGAGCACATGACTAATTGAACATAATTATCTCTAGAGATGGATCTGCATGGAAACATAACTAGGTTTTCACAGCGAAGCAGAAATCTAAACTAATCTTTAAAATAGATGTTAACTAGTTCCCGCTTTAAATAAGATTTTCGTTTCTATAAAGCGAAGATGTTTCAAAGTTTAACACTTATCCGTTGATCACGTTTTCGGGTTTCCAGCAAATATAATTCACATCAATTATTTTCTTATTTTTTCTTCTACATTATTTCTATCTTTTCATCTACCAATCTATCTATCTATCTATCTATCTATCTATCTATCTATCTATCTATCTATCTATCTATCTATCTATCTATTACTGTCTCTATCTAACACTCTATCTATCTTTCTTTTATTCCTTTCTTTCTCTCTTCCTTTATATCCTCTTTCTATCTTTCGTCTTTCTCTTTCTTGCTCGATCAGTTTTGGGTTTACTTGCTTGTCTACGTGATTTTCGGTGTGTTAGTGCGCGTGTGTTCGCGTCTGAATAAGTGTGTATACCTCGATATGAATTTATGTTTTATATACATGTATATAAAGTATAAATTATATGTATATGTATATGTACTACTGAGTGCAGAATGTTAGATAGATGCATAAATAAATGGACACACACACACACACAAACACACACACACACACACACATAAACACACACACAAACATGGCGAAAAATATAAAGAAAGAAAGAAAGAAAGAAAGAAAGAAAGACAGGGAGATAGAGAGAGAGAGAGAGAGAGATAGAGAGAGAGAGAGAGAGAGAGAGAGAGAGAGAAAGAGAAGTAGACAGACAGGCGGGCAGCAGATAATCAGATGGATAGACAGAGAGACAGACAGAGAGACAGACAGAGAAACAGATAGATAGATAGATAGATAGATAGATAGATAAGTGAACTAAGATGGAAACAAGACACAGGAGATGATATACAGAAATACGTCGCATCGCGTTTAAAGGATCGTTCTAGATAACAGACTGCTAGTTGCAATGAGCAATTAATTCAGATTCGGTTAAAACTTTGAAAAGATCATTGAATTTCAGATAAGAAGAATTAATCGGCTTATCAATAACGTCTCTGCCAAGTTTGTAACAGCTTCCTATCACGTACCGCTAGTATTAAGACTATAGTTTATTACTAGTTTGTGATACACATACAATATTTGGCATGTTTATTGCGTGATTCTGATGGAAAAAGACTTGTAGATGTTTTCGATCTTGCATATGTGTTGTCTCACGCACACACATACACACACATA
>NC_142947.1:1445090-1455090 GCF_046866305.1 Octopus bimaculoides
AATTTTACTAAGATTAGTGCCATCAAAAATATAATAGTTCGTTGGAAAATGCCAAATTTGTCACGCTCTGAAGCATGGAAGAAACCGAGATTGCAATCAACACTGGTCGCCGGAGAGGGGGGAAACTAGAATTAAATATCTTAGTTAAAATAAGATTTCAGTGTATTGTTTTTAGTAATTTTTGATTTCATGTTGTTCTAACTTTCCTTCAGAAAAGTGATATATCATTATATATTGATCTTTGTTTCTTTCCGTCACTTCTCTCTTTCTTTCTTTCTCCCCCTTTTGTATGTATCTGTCTCTCTGTCTATCTATCTATCTATCTATCTATCTATCTATCTAGACAAACACGCACGCACACATATGCATATATATGTATATATATATATATATATATATATATATATATATATATATATATATATATATATATATACACATACGTACGCACTCACACACACACAAACACACACGTATAGATATATATATGTGTGTGTGTGTTTGTGTGTGCGTACAGGTGAGTTTGTGAGTGTATATATATGTTTAATATCAACGGCTTCATATATATTTATAGTATGAGTGGAAGTTTTGCCATGAGATTTTTCATTAAGTAACGTGAAGTAAATTTTTGTTTCCAAATTTATTTATTTTAATAATATTTTAATTAAATTCATTTTAAGAAAACACGCTTGTCATTCTATCGTTAAATTTCAAACTTCTAGAAACTGCTGTCGGTTGAGGCATTTTGTGTCGTCGTGGATCGCATATGTGTCTTCGTTGAAATGCTGTAAGGAGAATTTACGCATACATTTTAAGAACTCACGTAGTTATGTATGTATATATATATATATATATATATATATATATATATATATATATATATATATATATATATATATATATATATATGAATGTATGTATGTATGTATGTATGTATTGGAAAGAAAATTAATTATTCGTATATCTGTCTGGTAAATAGTTAATAAAACAAATTCCAAAACAACGTTCGTATGGAAGTTAATATGATTATTTGCTATGATATACTCAAGAAATATGCACCATAAACGTGCTAAAAAGCAAGAAATCCACTTTGCACTTTTATACGGTGTTTGTTTTGGAACTTAAATTTTGATTATTTCAAGTGTACACAAGCTACACAAAGAATTAGTGCGTAAGCATTGCCTCGGCTAGAATATGCCAATTGATATTGTAAACTAAGTTATATATTTTTTTAAAAAGTCATGCGTTGTTATGATCTTAATGTATATTTATGGAGAAAACATCTAATCTTAAGTAAATTTGCTGTCATACTGATATAATGGAATCCATTTTCATTAATGTTAGATATAACAATGGCTGATTAGATTCTTGTGTTTTCTATACGCTTGTTATTACTATGCATAAATTTCTGTGGATGAAAATTCAATTTTAGAAAGGTAATAATGGTTGTATTCTGATAAGAATACGTATTGAATGTTTCGTTATTAGCTCTCGTTGTTTGTGTATTAGCGAGCTTTATTTTTGTTGAATGGTATATTTTGAAGTAAATGAAGGAAAGGAAATCTCACATATTTATGTGTTTGCAGAAAGCTTTGTTCACTTTTACAATGCTCACTCAATCTCTTCCTCTTCCTGTCCCTCACGCACTGATTACTCTTTCGTCTCCCTTACATACACAAAATTATCCATATATATATATATATATATATATATATATATATAAATAAAAATAAATATATATATATGTATGTACGTATGTATGTATATGCTCAAC
Organism: Octopus bimaculoides; assembly: GCF_046866305.1. Lineage (NCBI taxonomy): Eukaryota > Metazoa > Mollusca > Cephalopoda > Octopoda > Octopodidae > Octopus > Octopus bimaculoides. The sequence goes on from NC_142947.1 coordinate 1,446,865, forward strand.
ACACTTGTATATTATCCTGTGAGAGATGTTTTCTATAGTTTACATTCGTTTGCTTTCCAATTCGTTCTCTCTCTCTTTCCTCTGTCTCATTATACACACACATTTACACACATACACACATACACACATTATCCAGCACATATACATACAACCGCACTGCACACTCACATTATTGCTTACAACAATATCAAGTTGCATAGTATGCATAAAAATCCAGAAAGGTAATACCATAAAGGTAAAGGATTATTAATTCATAATTAACCATTAAGTAATAAAAAGTTAAAGAAGTGATTTTAAATACTCAAACGCAGGATAATGCTAATAATATAGCCTGAACAGGATAAACTACCCCTATTTTGCAGAAAAAAGTGTAGGCGGCCAGCTATGAGACGGCTTTACAATTGCCACTCTCCCAGTCTAGGTATCTGCTTGATCCATGTACCAACGTCCGTTAAGGACTTTAACTGCGGGAGGTAGAAACAGACGTGTGGTGAATAACAGAGTAGCCATCACCTCCCTCGGGTCTATTTCAGGCGGCACTTCTGTCACCTTTACACTGGAAATGCGCCTGCGCTTGTATGTTGGCAGAAGTACCATCTCCTTTGTTTTCAAGGGACTCACCGAGATCCCAGACACAAATACATACATATAATTATATACATACATGCAACAGTTTCCATCTACCAATCAACTCACAAGTCTTTTGTCGGTTCGAAGCTGGACTCAGCACGATGTGGCTGAGAAGCAAGCTTCTTACCACACAGCCACACCAGCGCCTATTATTAGAGAACATGTTTATTAAATTTCTACAAGAAAAAGAATGAATGTTATTTCGACGTTTTCCGCTCCTTCGTACGAAGCCATGACATAGCAGAGAGAAATAGAGAGAAAGAGAGAGGGAGAGATATATTTTACTATTCGTTTCTTTTACGCAGGAAATATTGAAAACCGGAAATATATGACGGATCTTTCCAAGATGATGTTATAGATAATATATTTTCTTATCAGACATCTCACCTCAAGATAAACTAAAATTGGTAATAGGAACCCGAAAATAAAATTGCGAATAGCAGAACGAAAATCTATAAAGTAAGAATGTATTCTATTTATTTTCTAGATTTGAAGCTAATATTCAAGATTTACATTGGACTTGCATTTAGGTTCCAATAGAATTTCGAGTTCTTAAACATGTAATTCAAACCGAAAAATGTTCATTTCTGTTACATAGCAGTATATATATTTTCCTGTATATATATATATATATATATATATATATATATATGCATACAGACATATATATATCTATATATATACATGTATACATATATATATGTATATGTATATAAATATATATACATATATACACATATAAAAATGTATATATATGGACATATAAAAATATATATGTATAACTATACATACACCTCTATATAGATATATATTGATAAACGCACGCACACACACACACACACACACACACACACATATATATATATATATATATATAAACATATATTTATCTGGAGAGAGAGAGAGAAAGAAAAAGAGTGACAGAGGGAGAGAGAGAGAATGACAGACAGAGATATAGGTAGGGATACAAATATACATATAGACGTGCACGTAGTTATCCCATGTGTGTTCGTCGTGAGGATCTTCTTCAAGATTCTTCAGTCACGTTCCATTAGCAATACATAAAGTGAAACAACATATCTGGTTCCATAAAATTAAGTCGATATCTTGGCTACACATTGAGACATAAAGTCATTACTTTATCATAGAGTAACCACTCACACAGCAATGTAGGCTGATAGACATATGCATATGCGCACATTTTACGCACATGCTCAAACGTGGAAAACAAACGCATGCATAGCTCCAATATCCATCTTATACTACCGCATTAAGTCATATGCGCCTGCGCATAAAACAGACCACTCTTCTCTTTAGCGGATTATATATACTTTATTCAGTGCATATATCTTGGATATCGCTTGAATGTTGATTACTTTCAATGTTCACACGCTATTTGTCTTTCTACATTGATCCTTCATATGTACTTATATACTTATATATACATGTTTGCGCACGGGTATATAGAAGTGCGCACGTATATATATATATATATATAGATAGATAGATAGATAGATAGATAGATAGATAGATAGATAGATAGATAGATAGATAGATAGATAGATACATGCATACATACATACACATATACATACATACATATACATACATATATATGTATATATATTTATATATATATATATATATATATATATATATATATATATATATATATATATATATACAAATATAGCTTTACTCTTACGCACGTACGTATATATAAGAGGAGGCAGTACATGTATATGGATGTGTACACAGGCTCTATACACACACACACACACACACACACACACACACACACACACACACACACATATATATATATATATATACATATATATGTATCGTGAGTGGTTGAATATCCCTCTCATTCTGCCTTCCGTCTCTCTTTATGTATATATAAATATGTATCTATTGGTGTATATTTATATATATATATATATATATATATATGTGTGCGTGTGTGTGTGTGTATACATTTATATACGCATATATATCCATATATCCATATATATATATATATATATATATATATATATATATATATATATATATATATATATATATATATATATATATATATATTGATCTACGTATGTATATTATATGGGGTGTATGCATATTTAAGAATGTTTATTCCCCTTAAATGTACATCAGATATAGTATGAAGAGAAAATACATTAGTTCATGTTTAACGTATTATAATCATTATTTGCGGCATATTAAAAAAAAGAAACAAAATTGACAAAGCAACAACGAAAGTAGTAGCAACATGACAACAACAGCAACAACATCAAGAGAAGTATGTACATATTCCTTTCTTGTATAAACACAATCCTTTCTAACAACAACAACAACAACAGCCACAGCAGTTTAAAAGCAGAACAGAACCCAACGGCAGACCTAAATAAACGAATAATATAATAAAAAAGAATATTAAAAAAAAAACGATATTAATGAGAGAATACATAAACAAATATTTAAGAGGAGAAAAATCGAATGCAATACGCCTGAAAAAAACATGGCGTTCTTTTCGATTATCCACTAGAAGAGCCACAAATCATTTCCTATATGACGTAATCAGAAAATTTATGGCGGATAACGTTGGAAATATATATGAGAAAAAAATACATATAAATAGAATGTCGTTACTAATGAGTGCCATTTTGTTTTTATAGGCTTCGTGAAGTGTTGTATATTTTATGCTTCGTTACATACATTCAGTAAGCGAAATTAAGTTTATAGAATAACTTAATTTTATTTTGTTATGTTTCATTTGTGGTAAATTGTTTTAATAATTATGAGATTATGAGTTTGCTTGAAAGTATACGGCGTGTTTCCTCATATATGTGTATAAATATGTGTGTCGGTGTATACGTATGTTTAAGTAAGGTTAGTTGGTTGGATGTAGACATGTATAAATGGATGAATGGACGTGTGACTGGCTGGTTTGTTGGCTAGATATATAGATTTGTATATGTCTATACATACGTATATATATATATATATATATGTGTGTGTGTGTGTGTGTGTGTGTGTATGTATATATATATGTGTGTATATATATATATGTATATATGTATATATACATGAATGGATGCGAGTTCGTTTGAAGTTTTGTGACCCAACATTTTTTATACGTGTATGACGCTATGTACATCCATATGTGTGTGCGCGTGTGGCTGTGTGTATACGTGTGCCTATCTATGTATTGACACACGAGGACAAAACGAAAGAAAGTATCCGTCAATTTACCACTGCTCCATATTATGGATTTCCTGAGTGCGTGATCAGGTACTCCATGTTAGTACGGTTTAGAGTATGTGCACATGTGGCTACACAGACACATACACATACACACAAATCATAAACGCAATCAAAATATATAAATAAGTCAATCTGTCTGTCTGTGTGTCTTTATTCACGTACATTCCTACATATATACACACAGACGCTAGAGGCAAGAAAAAATGGAAGCAGAGTCGTACGCACACAGAGATGCATATACACGTATATAATCGCATAATCACAGAATATGCTGGATTTCAACATTACATACACATATACATACATGCATACATACATACATACATACATGCATATATACAAAGGCTACGATTTAAGGACTGTGTCAAGTCCTCATTAAAGGCCTGTGGTGTGCAGGAGACCGACTGGGAGAGCAATGCCTGTCATCGCCACAGATGGAGGAAGCAGCTAACTAGGGAATTGACGCCTTTGGTGGAGCACGTATTCTACATGAAGAATTTAAGCGTGCTGCTCGAAAGCGCACTGCTGGTGTAGTGAATGGGGAAAGCTTGGTCTGCAATGTTTGCAGTCGTGTATACTTGTCAAGAGCAGGGACCATTAGTCACCAACGGATCCGCAAATGCAAAATATAAGTTAGTCCTAGAGCGCACAATGTTCTTAAAGATCAGCAATTGTTTTCCCCGGTCACTATTGGACGGCCATCATATATGTTTGTGTGTGTGTGTTTGTGTTTGTGTGTGTGTGTGTGTGTGTGTATGAATAATTTTGCAGGCAATTTGAACTGCTAGGGTGCATACGTGCATATATATGTATGTATACGTTCGTATATGTAAGTATTCGTATATTGTATTTGTATATATATATATATATATATATATATATATATATATATATATATATATATATGTATGTATGTATGTATTTATGTGCTGAGTATATTCCACTGATGAAGGCAGAGCACTTCTTATGCAGAGCCAGAAATCCGGGATCTGGAATTATCCAGTAATTTTCTTACTAGTTTATTTCTCTCTCCTGGTAGTGTATGAACATTTAATGTGGTTTTAGAGTCAAGTTTTGGCTGCTATTTCCAGCGTGGTGGTATCTCTTAGTTACCCTAAATTATATGTATATATATATTTCATTATAGCATTATTGATTGTGTGTGTATGTGTGTGTGAGTGTTTGCGTGTGTGTATGTGTGTGTGTGTGTGTGTGTACTTATGTGCACTGGTAGTTATTAAAATGTGCAACATGTACATAAAAACATTCGCAACGTATCTGTGCAAAAGTGGATTCCGGTACATATCTTTTCTATTTATTTTATATTTACATCGAGTATTACTGAAATGTCAAAGCTATAATTCGTCATCCTAATTGCCGTGTAGTCAGCCAACTGCATTCATCTCATCAGCAACAGCCAGTTACAAACATATTCAGTAAATTTTATTCAAGCTGAACATGGATAACGAGAGGTTTACAGTGCGAATAAATAGGAATAACACACAGCAACGTAATGAGTGGTGAAACTATAAAACAGATGAATGTTTTGTTAACAAGGCTTGGTTCTGTTGTCTTAAATATCTTCAGTGTCAATACACAACATATTTTGAATCAAATTGAGATCATTTATCCAGCCACCGAAATATCTATCTATCTATCTATCTATCTATCTATCTATCTATCTATCTATCTATCTATCTCTCACTATATGTATATATGTACATATATATATATATATATATATATATATATATATATATATATATATATATATATATATATATGGGAGAATGTACGAAAAAACAACAACAGACGAGGACAGGTGGTGTAAACAACAAAAGGATGTATTAGTATGACGCTCGGGAATACAGAAAGTCTTTATATATATATAGATATATATACATATGTGTAGATAGAAAGATAGATAGATGGATATTAAGGTGTTATTTAACACTACTCCCTAAAAACAAGCCGAAAATCTTCAAATCAAAGTCAAAATTAACGAAAAAAAAATCTGAAAACTAGATTTCAGGAAACAATCACAGCGGACAATAACATATTTTGCGTCGCAATGGAAACGAAAATAAGCAGCATTTTGCGATGTGGAAATGAAGCATTCAGTCTCTCATATAATTAATAATGTAAGTTATGACGCATTAGTAATAATTCGATTTGGTAGAAAAATATTAGTTTCGTGTTGCTGTGCGGTAAGAAGTTTCCTCCACAAGCTCATTATAACGGATCGAGGTGCATGTGCGGCAACGTGGGCAAGTGTCTTCTAAGCCTTGTGAATGTATTTCATCGATGGAAACTGAAAGAAGCCTACCATATATATATATATGTGTGTGTGTGTGCGTGTGAGTGCGTGTGTGTGTGACGGTTTTCCTTCACTTACCCTCAAACACAATTCACAAAGTTTTGGAGCTGTAGTAGAAGGCTCTCTTTCGAAATAACCATGCGGTGGGATTGAGCCCGAAACCAACCGCATGCGGGCCTAGCTTTTAATCACTGTGTCATACCTGTGAGCAAACGAAAACACGCAAAATTTCCGAATATTCCACATTTATTAATGCATTCAATATTTTCTTTTTCGTATTTGACAGAAAGTCGTTGTCAAATTTTTCGTTTGATAAAACTAATGGTGTGAATAATGACGTCTTTCATAGAGAGACAAATTCCACTGTTGCACAAGATTCTTTGACCAAGCCTTCAAATTCACCTGCAGACCCATGGAGTACTTTGATCAAACTGTGTCTACGTCTACCTCCAAACACTAACTCTACAGCTCAAAGATCATAAAATATATATTATTTTAATTCCCTGTAACTTCATACGCTGTAGAAGCATTCTAAACTGTGAAATTTTTTTTAGACCTTTGTTTAAAAAAAACTTCCAGCAATTATATGTCCCTGGTGCCATACATTGGAACTGATATCAATAAAATGCGAACTGGAAAGCTCTGGGATCGTTTACAACCATAACTTTTTCAACGTGACTATCTTTGCTCACAACTAAATCCACGTGGAATTATATGAATGTGTTTGTGACAAAACTACGAGAATAGATATGTCACTACATTCCATCTTAAATCAAGAGACAAGGAAACAAACTTCAATTCACAAACGGATAATTGTATGCAGGAATTTTATTTGTGTTCCGTGCCATAAATATTACATCCTTTCAATTCATACAGAAGCCTAAACAAATTTATTGTATCTGCCAAACTATATAACTATATTTTCTGTCAAGTTATATATTACAAAATAATGGATTGGCTTAATAATTATAGAATATTCCGAAATTTTCTGCATTTTTGTTTCCTATTCAACAATATCCTCTAGAGATTTCATGAAACATTGAAATTTACCAAACTAATTCGCGGTATAAAGATTGGAGAATCTGTCTACCATTTCAGCCGCTGGTGAGCGGAATAAAAGTCGTGCTATGTTCTATAGTTATTACGAGTGGAATATGTTAATATAATGATAGGGAGATAATTGAAGAAAACAGCAGTGATCAATGCGCAAAGAAACTTACAACAAAGAAAGTGAAACAACTAAAAAAAAAAGAGTCCCTAGGTAGTCGTTGGTCTGAGGGATGTTGCATCAAAATCCTTTTACGAAACAATGTACGTGACAACTATTGTGAAGGTGGCACGTAGACAAAAGGTAAGTTGAAAAGCCTTTATATATTTAAGGCGCAAATGTCCATAATTCGAAGGATTTAATCAAAAGAAATGTGTATCTATGTTAACCCTGCCATTCGGATAGCCGCCTCTTTTCACCCCCACCCCCCACACATAAACACACACACTGGTGTGCGTGTGTTCTTGTGTGTGTGTGTGTGTGTGTGCACGGGCATAATGACAGAGATACATGTAGTAGTTTTCAAGAAGGCATGGAGAAAAAAAATAGTCACTGAATACTAGCACGAAAGCAGAGGGAAAACAAAAGAAGGAAGACTACGGCGAGAAGAATGAAATAGCGTCTCCCTTCAGGGAAATAAATGAATTGTGAGAGAGAGAAAGGGGGAAGCGGAGCATGAAAGAGTGCCGTTTCGAAGTAATATCTATCTATCTATCTATCTATCTATCTATCTATCTATCTATCTATCTATATTGGAAACGGCTGTTTGTTAAGAAGCTTGCGTCCCAACCACATACTTCCGGCATCAGTTCCACTACATGGCACCTTGGGCAAGTGCCTTGTATTATAGCGTCGGGCAGACCAAAGCCTTGTGAGTGGATTTGGTAGACGGAAACTGACCGAAACACTTTCACCCTCCGCAAAAAATTCCAAATTCTATTTAATCTGCTTTGCGGGAAGGACT
>NC_142947.1:1465090-1467590 GCF_046866305.1 Octopus bimaculoides
ATAAAAATAAAATAAAACTCGCTGGTGAATCAATATTGTTTTATTACAACGGCGAGATCAGAATTTCAATGAAGTTTTATCTTCGGTTACGTCATGTTATGGTAATTTTGTATTGTATCAACAAACACTAACAAATAGGAAAAGTTGCTGAATAATTGTGAAACAATCCCGTCAGAATTACATCCGCAAACATTTCTCTGTAATCTCTGTGAAGATGTACGTGTGTATCTGTCTGTATGTTTTGGTGTGCGATTGTGTGAGAATATGCGTTTCCGTGTTCCACTGTCTCTGTCTGTGTTTACGAATACTAGCTTTGCAACAGATTTTTGCATTGGGCATGGACAAAAACCTTTCGTCTTGTCTTGCATGTATATGTTATGTCAATAATTGTAATGAATATGAGAGCAAATATAAGTATCAATGCACGTATATCAAAGCCAACAGTTACAATCACGTAAGAATTTATTTATGTTTGTTTTCAACCCTTTTATTCGATTCGATAACATCAACATTCATATTCATACATATATTCATACTTAGATGTGTGTAGGTCTGTGTGATAGTGTGTGTATATGTATGTGTGTGTGCGTGCGTGTGTGTATGTGCGTGTATGCACGTTAGCATATATGAAAATGAGATTAAGAGGTTACACACGGGTGTACATATATATATTGCAAAAATACGAAGAGAATGAGTAGATAATTTTCCTTCTCCATACACATGCGTTTATACATACACATATACGTGTCTATGTGTGTTTATGTGTGAGTCTGTGTGTTTGTGTCTGTGTTTGTGTTTTGTGTGTTTGAAAATTATGTTTGCGGCTCAACAACTGGCCCTAAAACCTCAACGTATCCATTAGTATTAATTGAAAGACTATAGAAACACGTGAGGCGGATTCACATGATTTTTCTTATTCACCATTCTCTCGGGACATCAGAGACTCCTGCATAAAATCACATATCACAGTGTTTCCATGATCCTCGTGGGTTCATGACCCTTTTGGAGTCATGTAAAATTTTCTTTTTTAAAATTGAAGGAAAATAAATTGGTTAAACTTCTTCAATACACAAAACAATATTTAACATTTTTTTACAATTACAATTCCTAATAATATTTAAATACAAAAAAAATTTAATATAAAAAAAAGCAATAGGATTTTTTCAACATCGAATAGCTATGGAGCTTCATAGACGAAAAAAGCGTTGGAAAATATTTTCCAGATTTATTATTCTTGATAAACGTTTCAAAAACAATCACTTGGAATGGACAGGTCCAAAATATCAAGGAAACGTTTAGCTACATGAAGACTCTGTTGCAATCAGCTTAACTTCATAGGAGCCACAGCACTGCTCGCGTAAAACTAGGGTCACACACGTCTTTTGACACTCCCTGTACAAAATATTTGAAAATATTCGAGGTGGTCCTAAATGGAACCTTTGACTACAGATTTATTCAGCATAGCTAATTCCGAACTAAGCAACTAAAAAGAAAAAAGAAAAAGAAAACATAATTGTGAAGAATTTAATAGCAAATTTGATGTGACTAGTTATCTTAATCAATGATCGGAAATTTCCAGGAGCGCTATGGTCGCCGACAATATTTCAATATTTATGAATATTTAAAACATAATTACAAGAAATTTTCCCTCGCCATTCCCTGCATTCATGGATTCCATATCATGGTAAGCGTATGTGTAGACTATAGAAATGTCGTGATTCAAAACACTGAAAGTATAATCCCATGTTTGCGTTTCCAACTGAGTTCCGCCTTATCAGGCAATGTGTGCGATACCTTAATAGTAGTATTGTAGCACCTGTTCTCTTTAAAAATTCTCGCTTTGATCAGAATCTATAATTTGTGTAGTAATTACACGGAAAGCAACAAGACTAGATTCTGCGTTGATGTGTCGGTTCTTCATACCAAAATCTCTTTGGTCATTAGGCATATAATTTATTTAACTCTTCACGTGATAACAAGTAATATATTGTCAAAATTGGTAGAGCGTCTGTCACAAGATTTTGTGGTATTTATTTAATTATCGAATATTACATACCAAGTTCTAAATACGACGCAGTCAAACTTCCCTCGCATTCGTCTCTGGTGTTCCTGAAACAAATTGCCAAGGGTTCAATCGATTTAATTGCTTGTGACAGGCGTTATATAGTAATACATATTTGTGTATCTCAGGCAACATGGCTGTCGTCTAGTACTGAGATATGTGACCAGGTGACGCCGTAGTAGGAGGGTGAGAGGCGTGGTGCTATGCTAAGAGGAGTAAAGCGTTTCGTTCGGCTTTACGTTTCGAGTTCAAATTCTTCCGAGATCGCCTTCAACTTAAATCTGGTCGATGAAATATGTACCTGTTCAACAGTGGCGTTGATGTCATCCAGTTATTCCAACGTTTAAAACCATTAAATATACAGTAATTGAACCCTGGAAAATTAATTCCGTAGGAGGGTCTTTCTCCCAGTTAGATAGAACACATACCGTCTTGTCA
>NC_142947.1:1475090-1477590 GCF_046866305.1 Octopus bimaculoides
TAGCAGCTGCAGAAGCAGCATGGAGGACAACGGCAAAAACTACAACAACAATTATATTTTTCCTTCATAATTAGTCATCCAATTAATTGTATCTTTTGTTCCATATTCCTGACCATTTCAAGTAGTGAATTGTTAACATTCTGAAAATGACAGCAGCTTGTGAAGAATAGCTAGCATAATAATATCAATAATAATAATAATAATAATAATAATAATAATTATTATTATTATTATTATTATTATTATTATTATTATTATTATTATTATTATTATTATTATTATTATTATTATTATTAAACTGAAATCAATTATGTTTCGATTAGAAGTGGAAATTATACACATGCAATCTACAAATGACGGATGAAGAGGGATTGGTGTGTACTCTTTCGTAAATCTTCCGGAAGAGTACACCCTGCTATCTTACGTTCTCTGCACGATGACAGCAAATTAGGAGTTCTCTTTCTTATGACCATGCCTGTAAGAGTATCGGGGTGCCTGTAGAAGACCGTGGACATTCCCCTCCCTTTTCTGACAACACTGCATAAGAATTCTAAATAGGAGACCTAGAATTTAATCTTAAGTTCTCAATGCGCCCTACTCCAGGGTCAATCTGTCAGATTTTCGCTGCTTGGTGGTGTTACTGTTTGCAAATCAAAGTTTTTTTTTAAATATTTATCGTGTATAAGGAACATAGCAATTTATTCAACATGTCAATCATTTTTTCAATTACATTGCAAAAAAAAAAATTATCTTAAATTACATATAAAAATTGTTGTTGATATATTTGTGAAAGAGTAGGGCGACAAGCTGGCAGAAAAGTTAGCACTCCGGAGAAAATGCCTCGCGGCATTTCATCCGTTTTTGCGTTCTGAATTCAAATGCCGGCGAGATGGTCTTTGCCTTCCAGCCTTTCAACTTCGAAGAAATAATTCCCAATCAAATACTGGAGTCAATGTATTCTGCTACCACCCTCCCACAAAATTGTATGTTTTGGGCCTGTAGGAAAAAAGGATATATTCTGAAAGAGTAAGGGGGCAAGCTGATGGAATCGTTAACACGCCGGAGAAAACGCTTAGCGGCATTTCTTCCGCTATTAAGCTTTGAGTTTAAATGCTGCAGAGGTTGATCTAGTCTTCTACCATTTCGGGGTCGATTAAATAAGTAAAAGTAGGAGCTGGTCTTCATGTGATCGACTACGCCAACCATATTAGAAAGAATATATTCTGGAAGAGACGTGTTAATGCCGTAAGGCACAACCCAGCATGAGATTCACTAAAAATATAAACCAGACTCACTCGCGACCGCTATGTGTGTCTATGGACTTCAGCATGACTCGGCCAAACTATGATAACATACTTCTCGTATGTTTCAAAACGTTCCTCTCATTTCAGAGCGATTTATTGATATTTCTTGTAAACTTAGAAAACTTGTTGGAATCATTCTTTGTGTATTTTTTTTTTCGTTATTGCAACTAATTTTCCCTGAATTTAATCTTCTATATTTTATCTGCTATTTGTTTCAGTCATTTGACTGCGGCCGTGCTGGGGCAGCGCCTTGAAGAATTTTCTTCTCGAATGAATCGCCATCACTACTTGTTTTTCTTCCAAGCCTGATACCTATTTTATCAGTCTATTATACCGAACCGCTATCTTAAGGGCATGCAAAAACAACAACAAAAGTTGTCAAGCAGTAGTGAGGGGACAGCCATAAACACACACACACATATACACAGACGCACACACACATATATGCTTGTATGTAAGCGAGCTGCTTCTTTCAATTTTCGTCGAGCAAATCCGCTCCCAAGGCTTTCGTCAGTCTGAGGTTACTCTCTCTAGAAAACACTTGTCTAAGCTTCCACTGCAGTGGAATTGAACTCGGAACCATGGGATTGAGAAGCAACCTTCTTCTCATAATCCAAAGATCAACGAATCCAGTATTCTCACTGCATGAACATTTAGAATGTAGTATACAAACATGTCCTAAGCTGAAAAAAATATTGTCTGTGTAGTATAAAAATCTCTGCAAAAATTTTTCAAATGAAGTATGATAATTTATTTATGAGCCGTTGCTTGTCGTTTCCAGTTCCTGCAAGCGTTAAAACTATCATTTTGCATTAACTTCAGTGACACGAAGCAAAAGAAAAGTATCTAACAGATAATTGGTGATATCGTTAGAATCTCATCGGTCTCTAAACCGTCCGCATGGATATCTGTGCAGGGTAAAATGACCAAAGTTCATGCACATTTATATACATAAATACATACATGTGTAGACGTACATGCATATGAAGGAGTACATGCATGTATGTATATATGTATGTATGTATGTACATATATGTGTGTATGTTAGGCCAAGAGACATATTAAGTGTACAGCCTAATAGCAAGGACGCTTTCAACTCCAGACGTCTGCCCAATTTTCGTCCATTACATATAACTCAAAATGATTTATTCAACCCATGAGGAAGGAAAATGAACATTTGCTCAAATGAGCGAATA
>NC_142947.1:1482590-1490090 GCF_046866305.1 Octopus bimaculoides
TGCACATTTCATTAAAGTCCCGTTTTTGCAAACATCCCTGAGTATTACGTATGTAGTTCTAAAGTTTAGATCATGAAACACCCGCTTGCAGGTAACCCGGAATAAGTAGGTCCATCCCACCTTTATGCAGTTAGCACTAACTCCCGTAACATTACTCTAGCCTTCTTCTTTCAAGGCTCGCACTTCCTCATTCACAACCACACTGAAGCAGGTTTTTTCTCCTCCACAGCCAACCTGTAGAAATGGTTCAGTAGTCCTTGAGCCCCATTCCAAGTTTACTGCAATAGATAAGACATTCTATGAGTTGTGATCTACTACTTTACTGTTCATATATAGCCAGCTACCCAGATTAAACCTGTGGGTTGAATCAGGTATGCACAGACAAATGAACTGGCTTACCGCTCTATTGTACCAAGGAAGTGAATAATGAATGGCAAGTCGGGCGTGCCAACGTTGCTTCTGAACGGACGCCCAGTTAATTGCAGGGTTAACCGTTTTGTTTTGTTTTTTTGTTTTTGTTTTTTTACTTAGCTCAATGTCAGCCCTGATCGCGCAGACGTATGATTCCAGAGATTTCTGCCTTAATTTCAGAAATATAAATTTATGTAATTTATCTCATGTGTCCTTCATTTTGTGAGATGTTAAGGCTTAATTTAAATGAGTCTTTGCTGCTATTTCCCCCAAGGTCAAATGATGACATACAGACTCTTCCATCACTCTTTACAACACATTCCAGAAATCGGAGCCGTTACATTTTTATCGATTGCGATCAATACTATTTGACCATTCAGAGCAAGCTGCTATTTTGAAACAAAGAGAAAACTTAAGCAAATAAACCAAAAAAGAAAGAAAAGTTAAAAAGAAAAACGAAAAAAATGAACAAGCAAGTCTTACAGATTTCTACAAAACTCTCACCCACCACCATGTAAGTGGGTACGATGTAGAGACGTCGAGATGCTACGATGCTGTGAAGCTAAGATGCTGGGATGGTTGGAAAGAGAATACGAAGTAATATATTTAGCAGCTGCCTAAATATAGCAAACGCCCTCTCAATGTTCAATATTTGCTATTGATCTAAAATATTGGCGAGCTGACAGTGAAGCTAATTAGCAAACGATTTTACTCCATTCTGCTGTTACAAGCTACAATTCCAAACAGAAATTTAATTTGGTTTCCATACCTAATCTTCAAAGTCCCATAGAAGATATTCACGTTGAGAAGAAGAATTGGTAATTTCACCTTAATTTTCTTCGATAAAATTACCGTTGGACTCTGTTTGGTAGAAAATAGTCTTAGTGAGATAATAGAGAGAAAATCGGTTACACTCACACACATACACGCACACATACACAAACATATAAAGATATAATTTATACATATGTGTGTGTGTGTGTTTGATAGTATACGTCAGCAACATATAAAGGAAAAGACTTCATTGTTCCAAATTAATAAGTGCTAATAATGAAATGTGAACCTTGCTCAACTAATAAAAACATTATATTGACAAATTGAATTCTTAGAGACACACAGGCACACATACACATACATACGCACATAGAGATACAGATATCTACGACTAAGGTGTTAGCGAATGACCCCATTTAATACACAGCGTTTTGTTCGTATATTTAATCGGATTCTGAAGGTTGGTGGACCGTAACTGTGTTTCATATTCCGATTATTCGAGAAAGATTGTCAACAGAGAGCAACGTAACATTATACATGAAAAAATAATCGTTACGCATCGATGTACAATTATTCGCCGCGATATGATCGGCTGTTAAGACATTACATATATAATATATTCACGCATTCGCCTATCACACAATATGCATATTCCTAATATGCCTACAACTAATCATTTTACAAAATAAATAACATGTAATGTACAACTCAACAGGACGTTGTATTTGTGAAACATACGAAAGCAAATACGGTGTCTCTTGTTGATAAACATTTAATGTTAATTCAGTACGTTGTCGTAAATTTTATATTTAGGTATGTATCTATATTTCGGGCACAACAGCTTTGTTATTTTGAGGATACTCTAACCCAACCGGTTCATATTTAGATAGATATCCCCCACTAAATATCATTGAAAGACTATGTATGCATGTACATATATATATATATATGTATTTATCTGTATATCAGAGAGAGAAGTCCAAAGAAAGGGAAGACGGAGAAAGAAAATCGCCAACGATACACACGCGGTTATATATATATATGTGTGTATGTGTGTGTGTGTGTGTGTGTGTGTGTGTGTGTGTGTGTGTGTATATGTATACACGTATATATATATATATATATATATATATATATATATATATATTTATATACGCATATGTATATATATGCATAAATATAATAATGCATATATGTATATATACATATATTGCTTCTTAAGTGGTGGCCACATTACCTTACAAACATCTTGCCCACCTATGCCCCCCCACACACACACACCATATTATGTACTTAAATGAATTTCTTGCGCTTTTTTTTTCTCTCGTTTGCATTTAAACTTTCTTATTTTTATCTCTACAGGATAATTGAATCAGTTGCTAAGAATATATAATGAAGCTTACTACGTCAGTCTGACATTTAAAAGGGGAGAAAAATAGAAATCAGCTATTTGCAACAGCCTATTACTATACTGTTAATTCTAAATGTCCCCATGCGTTCAGCTAAAATCAAACATAGAAATATAAATGTAGAAACGACCGAGAGAGAGGCGGGAATGAAAGAGACAGATAGATAGAGAGGCAGGTAGACAGACTGAGAGGTAGGTAGACAGACAGAGAGACAAGGGAAAGGTAAGGAGAAAGATAGAAGAAGACCAGTGCCTGCACTTTGTTCTCCAATCATAAATAATCTTCCCTGACATACTGCACACACACACACACACATAGGCAGCTGATACAAGCGACAGTTTGTAATAACCTGTTAATCTAACAGTTAGTTTGTCGTTATTCTATTTAAAGTTACACAGGTTTTACATTATGAAATCTGGTTGCAACTAAAAAAAAGATATTTAAATTCGCTTTGTGAAGGACTGAGAGAAAACAAAATTGAAAGATAGAATATAAAATGAATTATCGTGGAATGGTTTTCATCTGAAGTTTTATAACATTAACGGTTTCACGTATGCCGTTTCTGTTAAATATTTCTTGCTAATTCCGGCACAAAACCGACAGATTTGAAAGGAAAGGGGCAAGAAGATACCATGCCATGTGCTTTAGTGTTACTTCATTTTATCGACACTGGAGGGATGAAAGGCTAAATTTGAGAATATTAAACAGTATTGAGAAAACATTGCTCAATAATTGCTTTTATATTTAAAAATACATGGGTGGGTAGCAAAGATTTTCAGCGTGTGCATTCGTGAAAGCAGCTCTCCAGCATGGTCGTAATCAAATGCCTGAAGGAAGATAAGGTTAAATGTTAAAATATATGTGTGCATGCTTCTGTGTATCTGCATGTGTGAGTGTGCTGTGTGTTTGTGTATGTTCAAGTGATTTTGTATAAGTATAAAATGATTTCGAATAGAGTAGAACGCTGTTACGGATTATCAGATATAATGACTTAAAATGGTAAAATGGTCGCATTCAGAATAACCATGGGGCTACGCTTAATGTAATCAGAGAACGATAGATCACCAAAAGTTTCTGTTCCAAATTGATCGTTATAAACGTCTTCTCAGTGTATATCCATTTATATATATATATACATCACTGTCTACGCATTTGTATGCAAATATATGAATATATTTTGGTGTAAATTAAGTTATACATGTGCATCTATATATATACATACACACACACACATATATATATATACATACATATATACGTACAAAGATGGATGGATAAAACGAACGCTCATACGCACTGATGAATGTATGTGTGTATATGTATATATATATTATATTATATTATATATATATATATATATATAACAATGAAAGAAATTTCACCCATACGTTTCTGAAAATAGTCACATTCGAACACGCACACGCGCACACACACACACACAGATATATATATATATATATATATATATATAGATATATATATATATATATATATATATATATATATATATATATATATATATATATATATATATATATATATATATATATATATATATACAGATATATAAATCTTCGTGTGTGTGTGCGCGCTTGAATGTCTGTGAATTAGAGCAGCGTTGAAGGAATAAAGAACATAATTATCGACGTCGTTCTCTCTCTGTGTCTCTGTCTCTCTCTCTCTCTCTGAACATATATATATTTGTTCATATATATATATATATATGTATATATAATTATGTATGTCATATATATATATATATATAGATATGTGTCTATATATATGCATGTATATATTTATATATGTAGGTATATAATAAATATGTATATATACATACATATATATATATATATATATATATATATATATATATATATATATATATATATATATATATATATATACATATATATATGTATGTATGTATGTATGTATGTATATATGCATATGCACATACATGACACATGAAAAGAAATTAGTTAATAATACGTAACGTACTTCCAAGTGCGACACCACGCCTCGATTTGCTTCTTCTACCATTGACCAATTAGATTCAAAGAATTGCAAATAATTTGGAATCGATTCTTGTCTCATTTAACATTTATATTCATTTAACTTTGGTTTTATTCCTTTTCTACTCCATCTCTTGTTTTTTTTTTCTCTTCCTCATAATTCTTTTTCGGAAATGTTCACAACTTTTTTGTCTAGCTTTCGTTTAAAATACACACACGCATACACACACAAGCATATACTTGCATATAAACACATATACACATATAAGTGTGTGTGTGTGTGTGTGTGTGTACTATTCCATATTATGCTTTTGCCTGCTTGAATTGTTTTTTTTTATATATAAAT
Organism: Octopus bimaculoides; assembly: GCF_046866305.1. Classification (NCBI taxonomy): domain Eukaryota; kingdom Metazoa; phylum Mollusca; class Cephalopoda; order Octopoda; family Octopodidae; genus Octopus; species Octopus bimaculoides. The sequence continues at coordinate 1,487,543 of NC_142947.1, forward strand.
TTGTTCTTTTTCGTTTCATTCTCTCTATTTCTATGATCCACTTTCTTCTTTTCGTTAAGTTTCATTTCATATATTCCCCACTTATTAGTTTTTATCTCCCTCTTTTTAATATATTTTTTGCTTTGTAATCTCTCTTACAGATATAGACGGATATATATACATATACGTTTGTATGTATGTATCTATATATAGATATACATACATAATTAAATGTGTATTTATATATATATAAATATTATGAGCATGTATGTGTGTGTATCGTATATGCATATGTGTGTATGTATGTTTTGTTATTTGTTTATAGTTTACTGCTTTTTACGTTAGCTTTTCCCAAAAAATATTTTCGCTTAATTTCTAATTTTGTATAACCCACTAATTTCTTTTCGTTTCATTTCCTTTTGTATGTTCCCGCTTATTAAGCTTTCATTTTTTAATATCTCTCCGACACACACCATGCTCATACACATACACAAACGCACAGGAACACACACAAACACACACACACATGCACACAAACTCACCAGTACATTCTTACATACATACATATTTTATGGCGTTTTTTATTGAGTTAATTTATTTTCACATCGATCATTATTTTGGCCACATCTTCATAGATAATTTTTTATCGTTACTATTTTTTCTCTTTTAATTGTTCATTGTTACATTCTCATTAAAATGTATTTCTTCATCAAGTACCAATTAAGGCGCAGCCAGCGTCAGATCGTTAGCGAGTTCACTTCACACAGATTGTGTGACCAGATTGTTCTACCACCACGCACCGCACTTTGGGAATCTCTCTAGATCTGTAGCCCTTGACAAAGAAATACTTTGTGAATAAAATTTGAGAGACGGAAACTGAACAGAATATATGCATTTACCCCTATATACATGTCAATTAACCTATAACTGAGACCCTGATAGCCGTTACTACTCATGACCCTCTCTGAAAGTTTGCTGAAAAACTCGTGACTTTGGTTATCGCGAGAAGCTTGGATGGTGACCCAACCTACCGAGATCTTTAACAAGACTTAGAAAAACTGAAGGACCGCTCCAGCAAATGCCTGAATCTGAGAAGGGAATATGTTCAATAAAATCATACTTAACTGATCCCCCCTGCAATTTCTTTTACGCAACGCCAGGATCTTTTCAGCACCAACTCGTACACCTGGATACAAGAGTGTCCGAGGGTTAGTTCTGAAAACTCTGAATTCCCAAACCAGGGTCCTGCCACTGGATGCAGATTAATGGTTTAGCTTCTACTGTGGCTAGCTCTTCATTGAAACTATATGGTTCTACAGTTATTATTGTTGTGGTTCCCTCAAATCCCATTCTTCCTTTGTGTACCAGCAACGATGGTCTAGATATTGTCATTGAAGCTGCAATATACTTGGGAAAGAAGCCTGTCATAATATATTTACGGCTGTTTCTTCACGGCCATGGGGTTTCGCATCGAAACGACAAGGCAACCATTTTGCCCAAGAAACGTGTTTGTTTAGTCCCAGTAACATTGTGATTCGGCAAAAGAAACCGACATGATAAGGTCAAGACTCAAACAATATGCACCGCAAGCGTTTCGTTCGACTAAATCCTCCAAAGTGGTGCCCCAACGTGGCCGCAATTCCATGATTGAAACCGGAAAACTTTTAAATATTTGTATGTATGAGTGTGTGTTTGTATGAGTGTACGTGTGTTTGTGTAGCTAGCGTAGATAACTAGCAGTGAACTGCTAACCTGGTTAATGTAGCCGATTCATTCATTTAATGAACAAAGACCTAACACCTAAGAAAGTGAGGTAAACATTGTTGAACAGCGCTTAACCCAGCCAAACTACAATCAAGAACGACTAATGAAATGAAGAAAGACTACAAGAATATCTATGATGTAATAGGTTGCCGTAACCAAGATTGAAATGAGTGAAAACAGAAAGAGTCAATGAGGCGAAAGCAAGGATAACAGCAAGTTCTCTATGATTATATCTCGGTTTCTCACATAGCTATCACACCAAAATTAAAAATGTATTTGCTGCAAGGCTAACTACGTTCTTTCATTAATCTAATTAACTAGGATTTTTTTACGTAATTAACTTAGCGCATGTGTTAAGTGAAACAAACAACTATTCATGATTAACACTACATGCTTGTAGAAAGCAAACAATATGCTGAGAAATGATGAAAACGCGTAATGATATTACAAAGAAACCTAACATTAAGCACTTCCAGAATTGTCAAAACTCAAGCTTAAAACTACGCTGATAAGTTATATAAATACGTGTGTGTGTGTGTGTGTGTGTGTGTGTGTGTGTGTGTGTGTGTGTGTGTGTGTGTGTGTGTGTGTGTGTGCGTGCGTGCGTTCGTGTGTATGTATATTATGTATTTGTTTGAATATACACATAAGTATGTAGGGATACATATGCATATATATCTATACATACATACATACATACATACATATATATATATATATATATATATATATATATATATATATATACGTCACTGGATTTGAATTGATTTGTTTGTTTACATTCGGAAAGAAAATAACGATGGTA
>NC_142947.1:1500090-1502590 GCF_046866305.1 Octopus bimaculoides
CATAATATATATATATGCACGTATCTTTTTTACCAGCTCATTTCCATGTAATTTGTATATTATCATGAATTATTCCTCAACCCAATATATATATATATATATGTGTGTGTGTGTGTGTGTGTGTGTGTGTGTGTGTGTGTGTGTGTGTGTGTGTGTGTGTGTGTGTGTGTGTGTGTGTGTGTGTCTCCTTTCTTTTCACTGCTGCTATCTATTTATCTATTTCGCCATGGATTTGTCTCTCAGTTCTCTAATAATGGTTGTATTTTGTCTCCCGCTTGCCTATTAATACAATACTCAAAGGACGTGTCTATACATTTAATTGTTAGAATCTATTATTTAGATGCGTCGCTAGGACGAGATGTGTGTAAATGCATCCATTCGCAATTTTTAAATTAACGACTCAATGTTGTTTTGAATAGATGTTCCTATAAAACTGGGAAGAAACACACACGTATATATATATATATATATATATATATATATATATATATATATATATATATATATATATATATATATATATATATATATATATATATATATATATATATACACTCACATATATATATATATATATGCATGTAGGTCTGTGTGTGACTAAATAAATTAATATAAATCAATACAGAACTACAGAACCTATAAGGATATTGTATATATATAAAAATATACATATATTGATATAGATATGCGTACAGGTATACATATATTTACAAATACCTACTTTTGCTTATATATGTATGTGTGTATGTCTATGTATATATGTGAGTATGCGAGGGTGCAGGAATGTATATTTTCACGTATACATCTATGCATATATGTACACACACCTAAACACATACATTGACAAAGACATCTCACACATGCCTCTTGAGTGATTCTATTCCATTGAGAATTCAAACACTCTTGCAGCAACTTTGAATAATGAGAAAATATCTTTGTAAATATCTTATATTATTCGCAGTCTTATCTCGAGTAGGAACGGTTATGAATATAAACGAGTGCGTGTCAGTTTTTGTTTCTTGGCTGTTTTACTCTTTTCTTTGTTTTTTTATCTTTCTTTCTTTATATGTATGTGTTTTCTCCGGTTTCTTTTTTTTTCTTCCAATTCTTCCCTACATGGGAAATTCATTTGATATGGAATCATTTAGATTCTTAATAGAATTCAACTCTAAACAAAATCTTGACGCTGTTAACTCACTCATGGCACCGCGTCAATATTATTTGGCATCAAGAAGAAAATACGAAAATACCGAAACACAAAAATTAAAGCCGAAAAAGAAAAGGAAAAAAACGTAGAATACCGCAAACAAAACGTAAATACACTTTACTTTCTTCTGCAGGCACTTTCTAATTAATATTTTAACTCTGTCTTAAGATGCCGTCCAATGTAAAGAGTTCTTCTTCTTTCTGCTGACAGTACACACATAAGCACCTACCCCGACATCTATCGAAATATTGAACTGATATCTTGTTCCTCCCCACACCGTACCGACTTTTTTTCTAGAGGGAAAATAAATATTACTTTAAGAGTATCAAAACACATCCTTCTAAAATAAAAATAAAATAAGCAAAGGAATACAAGAAATTTATATTACAAAAAAAATAATAATGATAATTCCAATAATATTAAAAAAAGAAAAACTACAAATTATTGATATTTTTGCTCGTCTTACGGCTATCAGTATTAGTAATATTCTTAATAATTGTTAAACAAATAATAATCAAAATAATGATAATAATAATAAGAAGAAGAAGAAGAAGAGGAAGAAGAAAAAGAAGAAGAAGAAGAAGAAGAAGGAGGAGGAGGAGGAGGAGGAAGAGAAGAGGAAGAGAAGATAATGATAATGAAGAAGGAGAATGAGAGGAGGAGAAGGAAGATGAAGAAGAAGAATAAGCAAAATTTATAATGACGATAATAATAATAACAATAATAACAATAATAATAATAATAATAATAATAATAATAATAATAATAATAACAACAACAACAACGACGACGATGATGATGATGATGATGATAATGTTTGAGTTACGGTTTTTAGTTTCCATTTGTGTCAGGAGATTAGCTGGTAGCAGTATTGACTTTTAGAGAAATGACATTTTTGCCCGGAAATTAAATAAAAACATATTTTTTTAAATATTTTCTTTCCTTCTTTATTTTTGTTTTATTTGTTTTTACTGCCAAGAAACACAGGGCAGACATATATGCCCACAGATGTACATATAAACATACACATGTATACATGCATTCATATATTTAATGCGTGCATTTGTGTACGTATGCATACGTATTTATGTATGTATGTATGTATATCTATACACTCACACACACAGCTGTAAAACATTGTTCACTGTAGGAATAAAAGAAAGTGCGACATATACACATATAGAAACAAGAATTAATATTGTCTTGTTACATTCTCATATTTCCTCACCGTTTATTCCGGACCATTGTTGAAATTTGTAATAAAATCTGTGTAGCAACTATTTTGAGAAGTTT
>NC_142947.1:1510090-1530090 GCF_046866305.1 Octopus bimaculoides
TGTGCCAAATTTTGAAACTAGTAATAATAATAATAAGGCCAGTAATTATATCGACCCCAGTGCGTAACTGGTACTTATTAATCGAGCCCGATGGGATGAAAGGCAAAGTCGACCTTGGCGGAATTTGAACTCAGAACGTGACGATGGACGAAATAATACTAAGCATTTCGCCCGGCACGCTAACGATTGTGCCAACTCGCCGCCTTAGCCAGCTAAATATTGCTGCTAATAATAATAATAATAATAATAGTGTGCATCATCTCAACAACATTTATTAGAACGATTATCAATTTAAATGTCTATCATTATTCATTCAATCCAAATCTATTCTTGTGTGTGCATGTTTGTATGTGCATGCATATATATATGTGTGTGTGTGTATGTGTGTCTGCGTGTTACATCGCGGTAACACGCAAAGCAACCTTTTTCGTGGATCAACAGAACAATCAAAAACACACCTGAAAAGAAACAAAATAATTTAACTAGGAATTAATGATAATGCACCTTCTTCTCGTTCCGTTACGTTCACCCTGCCGACCACATCATGCCATTCTTTAGTTCTTCTTCATCAGGATTTCCTTAGGCTTCGAAAAATAATTTAGAAGACGTAACAATGAATGAAATGTGTATTATTCGGTAATATGCAGTACGGATCGTTAATTGTTTAGCGTGAGATAATATATTAATTATGTCACATTCCATATCAGGTGAAATTGCAATCAACTCCACAAATCTTGACCTTGTTATAATTGATGTTAACCTGAAATCTGCAATTAATTCTGAAACTCTATACCGATTAAAGCAAAATTTCATCAAATAAATAAATAAATATATATATATATATATCGTATATAATGTCTATATATATACGATATATATATACTATACATACATCTATATGCGTGTGTGTGCGTATATATACTCGCATATTTGCATGGATAGAAAAATAGATAGAGATGTATATATATATATATATATATATATATATATATATATATATATATATATATATATATATATATATATATATATATATATATATATATATATATATATATATATATATATATATATATATATATATATATATATATATATATATATATATAACCGTGTGTCTATATATGTAAGAAGTGTGAGAAAACAATACAAATCCGTATAACACATAATCGGTCAAACATTTTATTAAGATATTAAGACGCACGTTTTATTACGGGATCGTATCATTTAACGGTGAGCTGTTAATATATTCATTCGGTGTATTAATTACTTAAGCATTACATTTCTAATTAATCAAATACAGCCATACCTCAACTTACGTATGTAATTGATATCAGGATATGTAACTTAACTTGAAGCACGACGTAACACGAAGTTTTTTTTTTTTTTGTAATTTATTTACTTATACGTTTTGATAAATGGTTTCTACATATTTTGACGGAAATTTATGTACGTTTCCCCTCAGTATTGGCTTTTGGGGTGTTTGTCGATTGATAATCTTATGAATATGTTCGCTGGCACCGGCGTTAATTTGGATAGATTGACTGAGATTGAGGGGCGTTTTTCCATTAATATTTTATAGAATCAAGAAGCCAAGTGAAGTGGAAAGTGACTTAACAGGATGTGACTTATGTTGCTGTACGCCTGTATTTCGACATTTTAAATATCTTATGCACCATTTTTTTGTTTTTGTTTTACGTAGCTGTATCAGATATACAGGGACTTCGAGAAACTAAACGCATGGTAACGATCTGCTCGTAGAAAGATGAATGTGATGACATGCTAACAATACGTCATTCAGTGAAGGCTCAAGAAGCATGAGGTTAGTAGAGGGCTATCAGGCATTTCGTTAGGGTGTTAGGCTCATTATCACAAAATCGTAGCTTCAATTCCTAGACGGGATGATGCATCGTCTTTTTCATCAAGGAACAGATTGAATGTTACTCCATTCAGTCCAATGAATACCAACCGGATACTTATGTTCCTCTTTCATCCTCTCTATCCCAATCTGTTTCTCTCTCTATCTTTCTCGTTCTCTCTCATAAATACACACAGATATTTTTCTCTACCTGTTGCATCATTGATGTAATACTGGGTTCAAGCGTGAAAAACATAAGGGTTTCCATTGCTGATTCCAAGATTTCGATGACCCTCAAGCACAAAACAATCCAAATGTCAATTCCACATGCCAACTAACTCAAAACTATCACCTGGCTGTATAGCAAAAATGTAGAGTGTTGGTGCTACTGAAGATTATCGGTCTGTTTTGCTGAACCGGTATTTTACGAGGACGTAAACAGACATATATATATATATGTGTGTGTGTGAATTTATATGTGTCTGTATGTGGATTTGGCAGACGGAAACGGAAAAATATACGACGGCTTTTTTCAGTTTCCGTCTACCAAATCCACTCGCAAGGCTTTCTTACCACACAGCCACACCTGCGCCTATATAATACTTTACTAATAATACATCTGAAATTATCACATCCCTTGTGTGCATATATAAACTGTAAACCACTTAAATACTTTCACACAATAGAAATCGTTATTCCGAAACAACCGAAGTATTAGACTCAACTGTGGTCACAATGTCAATCAACACACTCTACGACCAATAGAAACCATCGAATATTGGGACTGTATAATGTAACAATAGATTCACATCAACTTGAGACATAATAAATGAATGGTCGTGGCTTCCATGATTTCGATTATAGATCGGTTTAGTAATTGCCGGACTTGTGGTCAACAACAGCAGCGGCAACGTCTATTGTAACCCACAGAGTGGTTACAACTACGATGTTCTCTTAAATAGGAATCACGATTCAGTTAAGATGGTTTTTATCAATAATCGCCCGAGTAGATTAGTAACGGTGAAAGGAAGCTACTTATTAATTTAATTAGTTAATTAATTTGGTATTTCATTAAATATACGTCTATTGATAAGCTTGTAGCACGTCCGGTTGCTGTGTGCAGCTGTTCCTGCCATACAGAGAAGGCAAGTCACACAGATAGAGACGCACGCGCTTACACGTATATATATGTATTTGTATATATGTATATACATACATATATATTCATATATATATATATATATATATATATATATATATATATATATATATATATATATATATATATATATATATATACGAAAGAACGAAGAGTATATATATATATATATATATATATATACTCTTCGTATATATATATATATATATATATATACAGTGTAACAGAATATGATTTAAAATTTTGCCACAGGGCCAGGCGGTTTTGACGAGAAGGGAAGTGGATTTCCTTTACCTCATTAGTTAACTGGCACTTATTTTATCGACGTCGATTTGGTTAAATGATGCAAAGTCGACCTCGGCAGAATTTGAACTGTGGATGTAAAAATTGGCAAAATGGTGCTAACCACTTTGCCTAACGTGCTATCTGCCCTGCCACCTGGTCGTCGAATATACGATAAAACTAATATAGTATACTCCAAATACAGTACATTCAGCTTCTTTCGTATGGCTGTATTTTTCAATGAGAAAACGTAGGGTGCTGGATTTGATCTTCAACTTCATCCAACTTTATCTAAATGTTTTGACATAATATAAAACCTAAAACAATATTAAAAGAAAAGCAGTATTAAATTAAACAATATAAATGTAATATTAAAACGCGAAACAACATACCAGAATCTGAAATAATTAAACACCACACCAACAAATAATAACATAACGTGAATATCAAATACTACTTTATACAATGATAGAACAGAACTAAAATATAATTTAATACATTATAATATCATATGAAGTATTATATTCTCGATCTATTCACAAATATCTTCGATTACCTTCTGAGGTCAGTTTCATTTTACTCTCACCAATAATACGATTTTCGGTAACGGATGAAATGGCAGCATATCATATTTACACTAAAATATAGCTTGCTCGTGATTAATCAATGGAAATCAATAGGAATTGGAAGATTAGGAAGATGTCTCAGACAGTTGAAGTTCAAACAGGTCAAACGAAGGAAGCCAATATGAATCATAATACTTTCGCTAGCTGGAAGTGATCCACGTTGTAGGACTGGAGATAGAAAACTTGCTAGTAAGACATTATGATGCGGTTACGATCCATTTCTGAAGCGACATGCAGGATGTGATGGGTAAATCGACACCATATTATATTTTTGATTTCACGCATGCGCATTGTTTGTGTTTGATTTTATTGACTACACAGTATAGTAGGGTTAGTTGGGCACCGTCTGTGAGAAAAACAGCACTATGACGCAATCCACTCTGCTAGAAATTTCTAAACGATCTGCTGTACTGCTTAGCATTCGTGCCGGAAGCTACAATAAGAAAATTTCAGAGTGTTTAGGTGTCAGTCTGAAGAGAGTGCCCAGGATTCGGACAGAGCGGGATGAGTCTAATGGTGATTAGAAAAATCCGGTAGCTGGAAAAACTCACTCTGATCATTCTGATACAACAACTCCTGAATTTGTTAGTGAGATCCAGGCCATGATTGACAAAAAAACCCTTCAGGTCCATCGCCAGATATATATATATATATATATATATATATATATATATATATATAATCAAAATAAGCAACAGGATATCCCGAGGTAATGCAGTACGATCGTTCCAAGCAACTCCATTTAATTGAACAATGCAACCCTTACATCAATTTAAATGCAGAGCAATCCTTAGCGGCATAAAGACATAGAATTAAATTAAATGAAAACAGATGGACACTTTACTATAATTTTACCTAAAACCTCCAAGAAGGTAAGGAGACAGACAAAGCACAAGCTGTCTTCACTTCAACTTAGAAGCTACTACGGTATCAGGAAGAAGAACTTGTTAGAGATCTAGCTTGTCACTGTTTTTTGGGGTCAGTTTTAATTTATGGTCTTGTTTATTAAATCTTTGTATATCAAAACTCTAAGGCCAAGAAATATATATATATATATATATATATATATATATATATATATATATATATATATATATATTTATTTATTTATTTATTTATTTATAATGTGCACACATAAGCGTACACACATGCTAAGTTAATAATATCCAGTAAGTGTTGTTCATGCACTGCTGAGTGGTTAAAACTTACGGTTTACCAATATTTTATTTTAGGCTTGAATCCTCAGCGAAAGAGGAGACGGTGGGCAGGTAAGAGTGTGGTTGGAATTTTGGCAATTCAGAAATGTTAGCAATGTAAATATTACAAAAAGGAACTTGCTTCATAAAACATAATAATCGTTTTTACATTAACTTTTTTGAGAGAAAATCGATAAATAATATTCAGTATACAACATTCCGAAACACAACAGCCTTCTTTAATAAACTAAAACAACTTCAATCCTTCCACAGAGGAATGAAATACAGCACGAAATTCAAACAGACTGGCTACAGAATTATAAAAGTGTAGTTGTGCTGTCTTATCTTTCGTTTTGTTTAACACTATAACCAGTTTTCCCTTGTCTGCCCCCAACAGGGCCCACTCTGGTATAGCAGCTTGCTTTCAGAAAGTACCTAAGCATAACAAGTGCTGTTCCATAGCGTTGTAAGTGGAATTTCGACGACTAGAATTAACTGGGAACGCATGGTAAGGACCAATCCTCTGCATGGGTGGTAAGCTTGATACATCAACAGCTTTATCTTGGGTGTTTGGGACATTCTTCCACCACCGCTAATTGATAGAATTGCAATTATAACAACGCCAGTTTCCAAACAATGAGATGGTAAAATGTGAGCGCACACATTACATGCGTACACATACGCATGCAAATATGTAAATACTGGCGTGTGGATAGGGAGGGATGTGTTTGTGTGTAGATGCATAGAGATGGATTGTTTCTTAGACAGAGAAATAGGGAGGATAGAGAGATACATGGATAGATGGATGGATAGATAGATAGATAGATAGATAGATAGATAGAAAGATAGATAGATAGATAGATAGATAGATAGATAGATAGATTGATTGATAGATAGAGTGGACAATCGCGACGAGGTTCTGCAGTTTTCCTCTAGTATATTCACTGGCAAAGCATTGTTATCATCGAAAACATTTGTCAAAGATACAACACAGCGAAAGTGAACTTGAAACGGCGTGTTAGCGAAGCAAAATCCTTACCCAAGCAGCCATATTTGCGAGTCTATAATATGCTCCACTCATTTAAGATCGATAAGAAAAAAGAAACGAGATATTGATCACCAACGTTCCATGTAATGCAGGGCAAACGATAGTAATGGACATTCGTGTATAGTTCGATAAGAAAACAAAATGCAGCGCTCATGGTTCGGTTAAGGAGTTCCCACATTGATGGCAGGAAGCGAGGGTATTATTTTAAGTCCGGAAACTTAAGAGAAGTATTTGAGATGATATACATCCGGCTAAAGACACTCTAGCGCCACTTGGTTGATAGTATTAATTCAGACTTTAATTTAATCCATACAAATACACTTATAATGGCATGGTCAATACCTGCAATTTCATGCTGCATTCAATTCCTTGATAGAAAGATTAAAGGTATTTTTATTCATTAAAAGAACGTTCCAGAATATCGTATCAGCTTTACATTTACCGATTTCCGTTCAAATAAAATTTAATAGAAATTCGATTTTAGCACGTTACGGGAGTCATTTCATGTTTGCTATTTATATTGTTCAGATATCATTCAATAACAAAAAATTTCAACACCATTTCCCGCTCCCTTCCATTCATATCTATCCATCTATTCACCTAGGTTGATATCCATCCATCCATCTATCTATATTTATACATATGATAAAATACATGTACACATATACACATAAATGTACAATATCTGAGTCTGTCTATTTCTTTCTCTCTCTCTATCTCCCTCTCTCTCCGTCTTCTGCAGCATCTCAAGGCGGTTACAGTACCAGTGATTGTAGGAGCACTTGGAACTGAAAATTATTTGGGGATGGTCACTGGTTTATCATCCATGCAGAATGTGCAAAAGTTTGTCTTAACTTGTCCGTCACACGTATTGAGAAGATCATTTTCGTTGTGAATTGTCTTTGCCTTGTTCGCCCTAATTTTCTTTGTTAACTTCTTTTAAATTCATTTTTTTCTCTCTGTCTTTCTTTCCTTATTTCTCTATCACATGAACAATCTGGTGTGTTTACTACAATAGCCTACAAATGTATACAGTGAGTTGGTCTGCCCTAGGTGTCAGGGCAACACTCGGCAAGAAATGGAAACAATTGAAAGAAGATGGTGATAATAATAATAATAATAATAATAATAATAATAATAATAATAATAATAATAATAATAATAATAATAACCAGAAGAAGAAGAAGAGCAACAAAAACAACAACAACAACAGCAAGAACATCAGCAACAAGACCAATAACCAGAACAAGAACACCAACAACAACATTGTATGTAATCTGACGCATCTTTTGGCTTAAGCTGCTTATCTCTAAACGAAATGAAAACTTGCAAAAACAAATGAATTGATTGATTGAAATTAGGCTTATGATAGAATTCGCCGTTTTAAAGACATTTTTGTTGGTTTTGGATTTCTAAGATGAAGATGGACCATTAATAAAATAATACCATTTCCGTTTAAATCGAAAAATTCTGCAACACAGGATTATCTTTTAGTGCGCTTCTTAAAAAAAAAAAAACATTTAAGTTTTACATGTCAATATATTCTTAGGGACAAACGAAACTGTTTATTGTTGAGACAAAAAAAATACGAAGAAAGACGCCATTCTTATAATCTTTGAGCATTAATGCATACATACACGCACGCATACATACATAAACACACATATATATACATATTTATATTTTTATATATATATATATATATGTATGTATATATATATATGTATATGTATATATATATATATATATATATATATATATATATATATATATATATATATACAGACAAATATGCAGATATACATATTTATATTTGTGGACATGTTCGAGTGTGCAAACAAACAGAATATTAAGAGATTATTTAGTACGAATTTATTATTTTATTGTAAGTGACTTCGAAGTTTCAACGGGCATGTGTTTTGTTTGCTTAAACACTACGTGTCTATATGCTACAGACTCAGGCATGCTTCCAATATCAATTTATTTTACATACATACATGCATATATACATGAATACGTATATACAATATATGTGTATCTACACACATACATGCATATATATATATATATACCGGAGTAAGCTGGAGATGTATTACGGTGTCAGCTGTTCACTACCAGTGAACTAACGTAACACCTCTTATTTTTCGACCACCTTCCGGAGTATTCGAGCGGTTCCAAGCAGTGCTGTTTTCTGCAAGTGCTCCACCCTTATTGCAGCCCCTATTTGTTCCACGTACTTCTCGAGATTTTTGCTCACTGTCCCCAGGGCTCCGACAATTATTGGTACTACTGCTACCTTTTTTATCGACCACAACTGCTTAACTCCCCAAGCTAACCTCTCATATCTCTCGACGTTTATTTCTTCCTTATCGCATACTTTGTCAGCTCGGCATGCTACATCTATGATCCAGCATGGTTTGTTTTCTTTCTCAATTAAGACTATGTCCGGCTTCCTATTTTCTATCTCATGGTCGCACTGAATCACAAAATCCCATAAGATTTTTGCATAGCATCTTTTCTATTTTCGACGATGAATTCGGGTTTGTGGTCGTACCCATTTTTTGCTCTGTCAAGTCCATACTTGTTGGAAAGTGCCCAATGAACAAGCCTGGCTCTACTGTCGTTGCATCGCTTATATTCCTTCTGGGATAGTAGCGTACATTGGCTTGTAGTATGCCATACGGTTTCCCCGTTTTCTACATAGATTCTGTACTTATTATTATTATTATTATTATTATTATTATTATTATTATTATTATTATTATTATTATTATCAATAATAGTAATAATATTTTTATTATTATTATTATTGTATTATTGTTATCATTATTATTATTATTATTATTATTATTATCATTATTATTATTATTACTATTATTATTATTATTATTGTTAGTCGCTACAAAAATTCAATGAAAATGAAATTGCAAAATGCAAAGTTACCTCATGAAGATTGTTTGAAAAAAATTTTTTAATGTATCAAAACAAAACCAAAAAGCCAAAAAATAATTAAAAAATATATATCCTGCGACGATCTTTCCACAATACGGGAAGAAAAATAAAGCAAGTGCAGCAAAAATATGAACTTTGTGAAATATTGAATTATATGAGGGGAATTGTTAATAAGTTGTCTTTTTAGAATATGTTTTCTCTAAGATTTTCTATTTACTGTTATTTTTTGCACGATTATACTTCTTAAAAAGTGATTTTAACTTGCTTTCTTTGTTTTTTTTTGTTTGTTTTTTTTTGTTATTTCATGTATGTACTGACTAAATTTGGTAATGAACTTTCGTGTGAATTTTTCCTTACTGAATGAAATGTGGCGAATTTTGTCTACGAATAAAAAAAGAAAGACTTTTAAAAATGCCTGGTAATGTATTTGCTATGCGGATAGAGAGCATAATGATGGATTTCGAGACGATGTTGCTGTTGTACTGAGGAAGGGTTCGGTAAAGATGTGTGAACTTGTGATGAATTTATTTTGCGATATAATTACGAGGCGAAGAAATTAACAACATATCAAATTGCTCGGTGCTAAAATTACTAAACAACAATATTCCTGACTATGAAATTACCAATCGGTAAGGATACTGGGTGATGCAATTTATAGATGGTAAAATTAACAGGTTTTATTTGTTACCCAGCGATGAAATTGCCAGACGACAAATTTACTTAGTAATAAATTTACGAATCTTCATTTAGTACTTCATTTCGCCGTAAATTTACCATTCCATAACAAAACCGTTGTATTAAACTTTGACAATTTTTGATATCTTAGCATCTGAAGCAGTTGGAGATACGATAGTTTGACCAAAAGGGCCGGCTATTGCTCGGCTTTTTTGCGTTTTTGCAGATGCTCTAATTGTAATTGTTTACATGAACGTAATAGATTGAGGATAATCTTTTTTTAAGAGAATGGTTTAAAGGAGATCTCTGCGTCAATAAAATGACAATACACTGTAGAAAGAAACGGAACAATATATTCTATTCATGCGCTGGTGTATAAATTTACATCGAATATCAGTTAACTACGAAAAGAAAGCCAGAAGTGCTTTATGGAGACATTATATTATCTTAGACAAGTCATGCGACGTTTCATTGCATAGATATATTCAGGAATATGTATTACTGTGCAGAATATATTTGATAGAACAGAAACGCATTCAGTCGGTAACGACACGTCACGTTATTTCTCATATATGACGTCTTGTAGGTTCCTAGCAGGACGTTCTTGGAGGGAAGATTTTATTAAAATTCAGAGAGTGGAGCAAATACGACCTATCGGTGTGATTCTTCGAAATTAATTTAAGAGATACCAAAACGTGGTGAATATTTGCTCAAATGCAGCAATGAAACATTTGTCTAAATCCCAAAGCTTGTCATGTGGGCTTTTCCACTTCAGTTTTCTCTTTTACGCCTATACCCCTGAATACGGATATGCACATATCTATATACCCACCGACCAACCTATCTACCTACCTACATACATACATACATACATACATACACACACACACACACACACACACACACACACACATATATATTCGGTGTTAGTTGCTTAAAACCTATATGCTAGCGTAAAATGCGCTCTAGGGCGGCTTTTAAGTTTGTGTGTCTGTAAGTTTATTACATGGTTCAATACTTTTAAGATAAGTATAGTTATAAAATAAATTTAAGATTCTGCATTTAAACTTGGCGTTACAAAGCTGACATAGGTCAAATGAGTGAATTTTTCTGTCTCTGATCAGAAGAATAGTAAGATGTGAGTAATTTCAGCATTTGTTGACGACACATCGGAGATTAGTTACATATAGCGCGCCACAGAGGGAATAGTTCCGTTTATTTATAGCTTAAACACACGAGGACTGAACTAAATTGGTTTGTATAATTTGCATAACAGCGCATGCGTTGGAAATGTAAATTAATTAATTAATCGAAGAACTATAGAACACGCAGCTTCTTATGAATAAATATACATCCGCCTAACAATATTTACATAATGGCACGAGATTGACAACCGGGAATTAATTGTAGCGCTAACACTACATGACTGTGAATAAATATGTAGCATCATAACATGTTATGCGCCCAATACACACTCACACTCACACACACACACACACACACATACTCGCACACGTACACATACATACACGCACGTATATATGTATATGTGTATGTGTTTGTATGTGTATATGTATGTATGTATTAGAATTTCTTGGGAAATATAGCCGTGAAGAAATGCGTTACTGTTTTCGAAGATATTTTGCGAAAGAGAGAGTGGGGACGGAAGGAGAAGTCTGGCGGCAAACTTGATTAAAGCCATTCTTACATTTTCTTTGCATGTTTGCCGCGTCCTCTGGTGGAATAAAATTAATTATATCACATCACAGCAGTGCAACAGTAGCACAGGACTTCGTTGTCAAGTGAACTCGGTTCCCCATGATTTATCTCTCATTAGTTTTTAACTCACCATCCAGGACGTAGTAAAGGGCATCTCGTTGGGATTCAAACACAAGGAGTAATAATTAATGACGGTTTGCCCTGTGAGAAAAAGTAGTAGTAGTAGTAGTAGTAGTAGTAACACTCAAGGTAGTAACACTCAAGGTGAAGAAGATGATGATCGGGGTCATCGTAATGTTCATTATCATTGCGATGAAGATCATGATGACTGTGACGATGACGAAAGCGATTATAATAATAATAATAATAATAATAATAATAATAATAATATTAATAATAATAATAATAATAACATTATAGTGTTGCTAGGTTCTGCACACATTTTACGCCGTGTACTCTCCATGAGATGAGGACTTGTTGTTGTGACCCAATGTTCAAGGGATGACCCCGGTTCAGCAGAAGACAACGGACCATATTTTACTTTAAAAATAATGATGATGATGACGTCGATCACGATGCTGATGAGTTCGAGAAGAAAGATATCTAAATGTACTTAGATACATACCAGAAAAGGGCCAAGGGTTCTTCCCGAACAACAGGCTCATATGGCCGGATTTTTTGGTGTAAATATTCCTCTCCTGAACGTGACGCTTCTCCCTCGTTTTTGCCAAACACAACTCATCGACCGGTCCGGGAATTGAAACCGCACACTCAAAAACATGTGTGTAATATCCAAACCAATAATCAGCACTCCTGCACACTCACACACGTACATACACACACGCATGTACACATGCGCATATGTGTGTATCTGTATATAGACACATGTATATATATGTGTGTCTGAGTGTGTGAATGTGTGTGTGTACGTTTATATATATAAATACATACATATACTCATACATACATAGTAATTCAGACATTCACACCCACATACTCACACACACTACTATTAACCATAATGGAATTAATAACCAATAGCAGAATGTCTATTTAGAATCTAACGTAAGAACATTAGAAATAAGATAAGGCATGCAGCGCAATATGGCGATAGCAAGAGAGTAGTGAATGTAAAGTAATATTTCAGATATAACAGTCGAACCAAATGTGTTATGATAAATTTTTTTCTGTGTTCTGCATAAATATATACAATGTTCAGAAAAGCAATTATCCAGCTTTATATACTACAGACAAAATATTATAGCTCACTATACTTTATTTCAAAAGCATAATTCTTCTGTTTTTATGCCTCCCAAGAAATCTTATTAGTTTGGCACATCTCAGCAAATATATTTGCTTGTAACACGAATGGTTATAGAACCGAGGTAAAAATCCCAGACATAGATCTTGCTAAATACTCATTCGTGCGTTTCTTGCTGTCTTGCATAATATAGTGACTCCGGAGATGAATTAATAATATCACCTGGAGTGGTTGTGTTAAGAAGCTTGCTTCCCAACGCCATGGTTCTAGGTTCAGCTCCACTGGGAGGTATATTTGGAAACTATATTTTGCTATAGCTTCACGCAGACCAAAGCGTTATGAGTGGATTTGATAGACGGAAACTGTAAGAAACCCATCGTATGAATATGTGTTTGTTTGTGTCTCTTTGTGTCTGTGTTTGTCCCCAACCACTGCTTGACAACCGGTGTTGGGAAGTCAACGTCCCCATAACATAGCGGTTCGGCAAAAGTGACTATCTAAAGTACGTGCCACGCTTTAAGACTATAAGTACTGGGATAGATTCATTCAGTTAAAATATTTTCAGACTGATCGGAAATTTGAGGCTAAGCGACATGTTAACATTGTGGAACATTGTTTTCGAAAAGGCCTGTCGTTTAATCGATGTTTCTGACGCAACAGACAGAAACACGTCAATGTAAACGTTGGAAAAATTGTGCAAATATAAGGACTTGACAACATAAATCAGAAGAATGTAGTATCTCAAAGCAACAACTATTGTTCTTGGAATGATATCAAATAGTTGAACCAGAAACGTAAACTCAATTCCTGAAAGATCCAAAATAAGTGAGTTACTTTGGTGCAAAGATTTTTGTCAACATAACACGGCAGTCCTGGTTTAGGACGAATGTTGCTCTATGTTCTGAAAGATTCAAACGCAAATATCTGATCGCTGTTGTTTATCCCCATCGGAGACGATGTCTCCTGGGGCTAAATTACAGCAACATTCGTCTTAAACCAGAGCTGCCATGTTATGTCCGCAAAAGTCTTTACTCCAAAGTACTGCTGCTGAATATCTCTCGTGAGATTTAAAAATAGTAATTTTCTGACAATAATTTGTTCGTATTTTACATAAATCATTTTTTCTATTCGTAGGAAATGAACATGCACAGAAAGAGAAGAGGTATACCAATGATCATATAAAGCGAAATATTATTTAAAGCTTGTAATTAAAGGTATGCACGTAGGACATCTAGAATCCACACAAGAAATAATGTTTTTATTCTTAATACAGATTCAAACGCAAATATCTAATCGTTGTCTTTTTATCCCCATCGGAGATCAACTTCTCCTCGTGGACGACATGTGTTTATGACACACGCAATTCAAAGTTGTAACAACACTTTGGGGCATTGCTGTTTCTATGATTCGTCATTCAAAGCTTTCCCACCGGACCTATGAAGTTAAGAATTGCTCGAAATCTTGTTCAGAAGAATGAACAAACAAATTATTTGCCGAGCATGCTGATGTCTGCCAAGGCGATGATTGTTCTTGGAATGAATGGAAAACAATAGCGTATTTATTCATCTTTAATGTGTTCAGGCAGATTAAAAGATATGTGCTGGCGGAATTGTTAGCACGCCGGAGAAAATGTCTAGTTGCATTCTGTCCGGTTTTACGTACTGAGTCCAAATTCTGTCGAGGTCAACTTTGCCTTCATCCTCATGGGGCCGGTAAAATACTTACCGTTAATTAGCGGTTCGGCAAAATAAACCGATAGAATTAGTACTAGGCTTAGAAAGAATGAGCCCTGGGGCCGATTTGATCGGCTAAAGGCGGTGCTCCAGCATGGCCGCAGTCAAATGAATGACTGAAACATGTAAAAGAATAAACGAATAAAAGAATATATTTATATAGGTAGTTATGTAGAACTAATAGTGTATAATTTCTAAACGTAATTTATATGTGCGATGATAGTGGGGGTGTCAAGAAGGCGAGTATGTAGGTATGTGTTAATGTGCTGTGCCTTTGTATAAGTAAATACACAGAATGAATATGAAATAAATAATTAAATTTTATCCAAAACCATTCCATTTAACAGCTCCCATCTAGCAAATAACTTTCATTTGTTTGAATATCGTCTTATTATTTGACATCTCCATCAAAGATGGAAATAGCGATGAAATTAAAATGTCACTATTATAGAACAAAGATAAATACTTGAGAATGTTCAAACAAATAAGAGAAATACAGAAGAAATTTATAATGTGCGGAATGAAAGAAATGAAGAAAGATCTTTAATGTTTCTTTACGGCTTCGATTTAACTTGTGTATTATTAGAGTATTAAGGCTAAATTTGTGTTATTAACTGTGATATGTGTGTACGTGTGTCGGGTGGTGCGTACGTGCGTGTATGTGTTTATATACCTATGTATGTAAATACACACACACACACACACATATATATATATATATATAGAGAGAGAGAGAGAGAGAGAGAGAGTGATAGATAGATAGATAGATAGATAGATAGATTGACAGACAGACTGACAAATACATACACATATATACATGTTTACATATATAAAGATATGTGTATATATATATATACAAATACATTTTTACACACACACACACACACACACACACACACACACACATATATATATATATATATATATATATATATATATATATATATATATATATATATATATATATATATATATAGCTTGTGTGCATATCTGTATATATGTATTGCTTAATTTTTGCTTGATTTTGTATTTTGAAATGTATACAACTATAGAATTGTGTACACACGCATACACACAGTAATATACACAAACGCATAAATGCATACATATTGTATGTAGGTGTTGTTTTCTCTAAGTGGTGAATCACTTAAAAATGTAAATATTAAATTCCTATACAAGTACCATTGAACAACGATAAATACGTATACGTTCTTGAATTTTAGTTTTTGTTTTTGTTTTGCAACTTTATCAGTATCAATTTATCTCTTTGTAGATTTTGATTTCCAATAAGTATTTCGAAATAATAGCAGACGCTTTACTTGAATATTCTGAATCTTGGAATGTAGAATGACGTTCGTGTTTCTAAAAGAAATAGAACAGTTTAGCAATAGAGTGTTTGACGTAATACGTCACCTTGTTTACCACCTCCAGTCTAACAAACTAGTGACTTCAATGAAGTTCATTCGAGTACAAGCTTCTGGTTCCGAGTTTCGGTTTCATATCTGCCATCGTTCCTTCAACTAATATCTGTCTTACAGCAAAGGGGTTCTGGACCATGTTAAGTGCATTTCCTTCTCTGCCGGTCAAAAACATATAGAGAGACAGACAGACAGATAGTCCGACAGACAGACAGTCAGACAGACACATACACATACAGACAAACAGGCAGACAAATATATATATATATGTATTTATGTCTGCCTGTGTGTTCCTATATATATATATATATATATATATATATATATATATATATATATATATATATATATATTTACATACTGGCAAATAAATTTGTGTGCATATATGAATATGTATACATATATATGTGTGTGTATGTGAATATATACTTATACATACAATATGCATACGTATATGTATGTATGCATGTATGTATGTATGTATGTATGTATGCACGTATCTATCAATTTATTTACCTATCTATATTTCACACCCGATCGAAACAGTGCCTCATTTAATAACAATTTTACGTGTTACCAAAACCATTTTCCATTTTACGAGGTTTGGATACTTCAATTAAAAGTTTTTACGAGGTTTGGATACTTCAATTAAAAGTCACTGAAATAGATTAGTGCATCTCATAAGAGAAATCATATATACCGGCGTATATTTATATATGCGTGTATGTATGTATGTATGTATGTATGTATGTATGTATGTATGTATGTATGTATATGTATACTTTACACACACACATACACAAACATATATATATATATATATATATATATATATATATATATATATATATATATATATATGATATATTAAATATATATACACAGATGTATATATGTATATATATATATATATCATTTACTGTGTTTTCTTGTGTGGTCGGCACGGCCTGCTTACGTTTGTGCCACATAATCACAAAGTCAAATAAGGTTTCCATTTAGAGGAGCAGCGTTTTACGAGCCTGCATTCATGCTTGTAGGAAGTTGGTCTCGATGCTGGAGCCGACGTCACTCAAATCTTTGAGCTGAGAAGAAGAAGGACTGGAGCCAGGTACCGCTTTGTGTGATGCTATGCTTTCCCAAAGGTTACAAGCTGGTTCTTTATTGGCAAGAAATCTTGTAATAAACTCAATAATGACATACATATATGTATGTATGCCTGTGTCTTGTGCCTGTGTTTGTACATTACCACCGCTTGATATATGGTGTGGTTTGTTTACGATCCCCTAGCTTAACGGCTTGGCAGCAAGGCAGCAATAGGATAAGTCCCAGATGTAAAACTCAGTACACAGGTCGATTTGGTGGACAGAAGTCTTCAAGACAGCGGCCAAACATGGGCGCAGACCAAAGATTAAAGCAACTACAATTTTCAGAATAACCGCAGAATTTCAGTTTGATTATATGTAACTTCATAGATTTACAAGAGAAAATATTCCAGACGATCACAGATCTCAGAACGAAGAAGAAAGCGAAATTACGAGAAGTTTCCTTCAGTAATTTCTACTTTGCTTCTTAGAGATTCCGTTTGGTGAAGCAGTTATTTAAGTTTTTATAAACATACGCATTAAGGGTTAAGCATTTGGTATCTGAAATGTGCATAGATTCGTTCTACACACACACACATATGTATATATATGTGTGTGTGTGTGTGTACGCATTTATACGTATTGACACACATACACGTATACGTATGTACATATATGCTAATATTTTTATGTATGAATACCTACATGTATATGTTTAAAAACACACCGGGATATATGGATATATATATATATATATGCATATATGTGTAAATATATATATATATATATATATATATATATATATATATATATATGTATACACACATATATATATACATATCTGTATATATACACACACAGACACACACACATATATATATATATATATATATATATATATATATATATACATATATATATATATATATATATATATATATATATATATATATATATATATATATACATATGTATGTATATATGTGTATAGAAATTATAAAAAATTCGAGACACTTATTTAAATCTATACGAAATTTCCTCATTTTCGCATATCTGCTACATTTCAGAAACGAATTTTGTATTCGGATATGCAGAAAAAACGCACACATACATTCAGACATAGAGGCACACTCAAGTATACACACACACATACACACACACAAATGCACATACACACGCACACACATAACAATATGTATGTATATATATATATATATATATATATATATATATATATATATATATATATATATATATATATATATATATGTCAATGTACATAGGTATATTCGCACTATTTGCCATTACTTTTATATAATGTAATATGATGCCCCAAATGGCTAATAGAGACATCCAATATTCAGACAGCGATACGTGATTTAACAGTAAACTGAATAAATCTAACATAAAGTTTAATTTTTTTTCCAATCATTTTCGTTAATGCTTGCTTGTGATATAACAGTTTCCGGTTATATATATATATATATATATATATATATATATATATATATATATATATATATATATATATATATATATATATATATATATATATATATATATATATATATATATATATATATATATATATATATATATGTATATATATATATATATATATATATATATATATATATATATATATATATATATATATATATATATATATATATAAACTGGTCTATACGCATGATATATGTATGTGTATATACATGTATATATATATATATATATATATATATATATATATATATATATATATATATATATATATATATATATATATATATATATACATGCATATATGTGCTTGTGTACTAAAACTCAGGTACGCAATTCTATGAGCACATTTATCTGAAAAGACACACATGACCGTATATATAGTTACTGTGCATCATATTATCATATATATATTTACTATGCATAAACATTCGCATATAATTAATTGCAAGCATACCACAGCCACCCCCCTTCACGCAAGCACTTTGTACACTCCCACATATACTTAAGCGTGTGTTTGTGCGTGTATGCATGTGTAGGTGTCTGTGTGTGTGCATGTGTGTGTACATGTGTGTGTATTTTCTGTGTGTAAGTGTGTTACAGTCTGCTTCTCATCCTGAAGTCTCACATTCATCCATATTTATATCGCTGTGTGTTAGTTTGTCACGTATATAAATGATCGTCTGTCTATCTTGCAAACAGGAAACTCACAATCGGGAAGGATATGTAACAGGTTAACATAAATACATTTAGTGCTATACTGTAGATCCTGAACCATAGGAAAGAAATCTCCTCTGAATTTACTATCAATAATATAATCACCTCTCAACCTTGGATCTGGTATCTTTTTATTATTCTTCTGTTGCCTTACTCCCGAATCATTTTTCTCGTCTACTTTTATAATGCGTGTTTTCTTCCTAACTCATACCGTTTCTTCCTTTCTTTCTTTCTTTCTTTCTTCATTTCTTTATTTATTTATTCCGGAAGGTCGGGGGATTCTAGAAATTCTACTTGGTTCGTGTAATGTCAGCAGGGATTCATATCCCATATTTGAAACGCAATCATAAACGGCTTTCTATATCACAACACTCGAAGTTCAGCGGTCGGCCAGATCAAGCCAATTTACTTAGTTTTACACACACACACACACACACACACACACACCGATATGTAGATAGAGAGACAGATAGACAGACGGACGGACAGATAGATAGATAGATAGATAGATAGATAGATAGATAGATAGATAGATAGATAGATAGATAGATAGATGGATAGATAGATAGATAGATAGAAATATTGAGATGCAGAGAAAATAAGTGTGAGAGATTGAGAGAGGGAGCGAGAGAGTGTGAGAGAAAAGGAGAGGGAGGCAGACAGACAGACAGAAAACTAAATACACGTGAAGAAAAATATATAGGTTTATAAATATATGTAAGTTTATGTATTTACGTACCTATCGATCGATGAATGGAGGGATGGATGGATGAA